>NW_027507784.1:87301729-87404330 GCF_037356315.1 Lithobates pipiens | reverse complement strand
GGAGCTCAGGCTGAATGAAGGTCTACAATAGAAGATTATGGAATAAGTACAGAGTTCATTTTTAACCTTTGTTAGAAACTGTTCAAGACGGTTACCATAGGAGACAGTGCATCTACACATGCAGAAGATGTGGTGTTCGGCTGGGTCCCTTTACCTGCATGGCTGTCCACCTATAGAGGTCTCAGGGTCTGCTAATTAACATGGCAACTAATAAAGGGTGTCCTGGCCCCCAAACCCTCTCTCACACAGTTCTGTTTAAAGTGTAGCACTGACCCCTGAAGGAGCTGCTGGTTTTATTTGGGCTTACCGTTACCTCACCTGCTTGCTTCCCCATCTTGGGGATCCCCTGGTAGATGGCCCAAAAAATGTTGAAACTGACACTGAATACTCTTTTGGGTTATTTAGAACAAAACAGTCTCTTAATAGAGGGTAGAGGGTTAGGAGTGAGTTCAGGCACTTAGATTGCAAGATGGAAATCCAGAGAATAAAAACTGTTTCACAACTGGATTTAACAACCCCGGATAGACCTCTCTCACTAGGCCTAGCAGCTGGTGGGATGCTCGACAAAGTCTCCAACAGACTTGTGATACACTTGAGTGTTGCTGAGGGATGTGGATAAATTTAAAGAACTGACATACGGTACCAGTTTCTCTCAGCCCATCCGGCGATACCATACGAGTGTTGATCCAGGTTGCGTCATTCAACTAAGCCTCCAGGCTCCTACAGAGAAACCAGCATTGTGCATGGTCTTCTCCAGAAAGTGTCCTCCCCTGGGGTTCTTCAGTTGCTGGGCCTCTCCCTTCAGATGAGATGGCACCGGACCATCCCTGGATCAGCAGGCCTCGAAATTCGCTCAGCCTGTCCCTGTAGTTGCGTCGCCTCGGGCCAGCCGACCCAGAGACACAGGATGTATAGTTCCACACCCCAGGCCAGGAGGGCCATGGGGCTGGGTCAGGTGGACCACCAGAACCAAACAGACAGAAAATAATCCCCCGCCAACATGGTGTCGGTACCTTAAATACCACCCCCCAGAATGCACAGCAGGAAACCACTCCCACTGGGCTTGTTTCGAGAGATAAGTGGCATTCAATGCACCTAGCTAGACTGCATTTCTACTCTTGCCGGCGGTGACAGCGACACCTGCGGTCAAGGAGAACCCAGTGCAACCCGACTGGACTGGTACTGAAACCAGAAATTTCGAGAAATAGTCTCGAAGCCCAACTGTGGCTTCAGGCAGCTTAACTTTTCAAAAACAATAGCGCCTGCTCATCAGGAGCCAGCGCTACATAGACAATAAATCTCTTTGCATTCAAGAGGTGTCTGGTGCTAATGATTCTATCTTCTATTACACCCACCATACCTTGTAACCTACTCTACACAGAAGGATGTCAGCTATCCCCAACTCTGGAGGTTCTCATTAGACCAAAGGGGGCCCAGGACCTGGCTACAATTCTTACGTTTCCCCCCCCCCCCTTTTATTTTCTCCTGGTGATCCTGCAAATAACACAATTCCTATCCTAGGGTGACAACACTCAATGTACTTTATATACTCTTCTCCATAACCCAAGGGTGGGATTCTGTAGTTATAATTTACTTCCTGGCAACATCATTTGAGATAAATTTACAGTGCTAACTCTCTGCACTGTATTTATGGGGGGAGCCATGGTTGCCACCCAGGCTGTTTGGACTACCAACAGTTCCTCTTCATCTACATTACATACTGTATGGGGCAGGGAATGTGTAATTTACAGAAGATAGCTTGGAAGGAAGAGAATGTCTTGTGACTTCAGTTCCATACACAGGATGTTACAAGGACAATGCATTTCTGGCAACAGATATTTTTTATACTTGCTAAAAAAGTTCTTAGCCTAAAAAATAAACCTAAGGGTCCTTTCACACGGGGCGGATCAGTGATGATCCGCCCCCGTGGATATCCGCTTGCTCAGTGGGGATCGCTCCACTGATCCCCGCTGAGCAGGAAGATGACAGGTCCGTCTCTGCACACTGCGCAGGGATGGACCCGTCACAACGCCGCTCTCCTCTATGGGGGAATCGGATGACGACGGACCGCAGTGTCCATTGTCACCCGATCCGATCATGGATGGAAAAATAGCTTTTTCCTCCGTCACACTTTTTCGGATCGGAGCGGGTCGGATGTCAGCGGACTTGTCACCGCTGACATCCGACGCTCCATAGACCTCTATGGAGCATCCGTTCAGGTCCGCCTGAAAAACTGACAAGCGGGCCTGAACGGAACGGTAGTGTGAAAGGGGCCTAATACAATACAGTAAATTTAAGTACTGATAAGTTGAAATATAACATTTTTGTATTTAAATTCAAGATATAAAAAGTCTCACTTCCATGTTAATTCTTGTGTTCTGTTCCCCAGGGAACAAAGTATTTTTAGTCCCATTTTTCCTCTCCCTATGCACTGTCTAAGCTCAACGCTGCTAGCTATGAACTCAGATAAGGCACCCTTTCTCCATCTGCGGCTATCCGACAATGTGGCTAGCATGACAAGCCCGTTCACCCTGCATTCCCTACAGAAGCTTATGTTGGTCAAAGGCTTGGAAATGATGAAAAGTGTCATTTGCCAAAGCAGCCCTCTCCTTGCTAGCGTCGTTGTCTGGCGGCTGGGGGGGGGGGGGGGGGTGCCCTGTCCTCACAGCTCATAAGATGGGACAAATGTCTACATGTACTTCATTCCCTGGGGAACAGAACACCTTAATAAAAATGGAAGCGAGTCTTATTTAATATAGGCAGCATAATGGACACTTTATTTTACAAGCATGCTTGGGGGGTTGTGATCTGGTAGTGATCTCACCTTGTGCCAAGCTCACCGAGTCACAGTTCTGATTCTCCTGGTTGTTGGAAAGAAACTGATTCCAGAATCCAGAGGGCAGAGATAGAAGAAGAGACATTACCTGGAAAAGGAAGGCAATTATATATGAATAGAACTGCAGCTATAGTAGCCCCTGCTTCATGCTATTCCTCTTATTCCAATACCAAGTCCCAGCTGATTGAAAATAATGAGACTTTCTGAAGTCTAATAAAAGGAAGGAACCATGTGAACTTTGGCTAGGCTGCAAGTGACATGATGCATGGTAATAGCAAAAAGCAGGCAACGTGTTTTAGTGGCCAGAAAATCCCACTTTATCAGGGAAATATATTGTAATTAACAAACAAGAAACTGAAGAACTGAGAAAACGGCCTCCCTCTGACTTCTTGTGTGCGCTATGACGTCACAGCAGGCTCCCCCTACGCGTTTTGTGATATCGTCTGTGCCCCCGAAAAACATAGGGAGGAGACTGCTGTGACGTCATCGTGAAAAACAGGAAGTCAGAGGGAGGCCAAATTGTTGTTACTTGCCAGAGTTTGTTTACAAGCGTTTACTTTTTGGCATGCGAGTGTTCCTACCTTTTGATAAAGAACATTTTTAACTGGTATGCATTATGAGGAGCCATTTATCTTCTCTTTGATATGTCAATACCTGGAAGGATACATGATTGAGGAGTTCTTTTGACTGTCCCCCAAGATGGTTATGGTACTTCTTACCTGTTGATGACTACACTCAGGAAGGCCTCCGGATGTCTGCTGTTCTGTTTTGACCTTTCTATAGTGAAAAGGTCATATCAATCTGGTAAGCCTGTACAGTGTTACTTGGTGGAGGAGTTTGCACAGTGCTTGGATACTCAGTCCTCAAATGCGGTGTTGGTCACCATTTTCACATGTTTGTAAGCACATTTTCCAATTCTTTTCTGGGACTGAACTAATTAGATTTTTTTTTCATTTAAGGACTTTTGATATATACAGACTTTTTTGCATTTTTTTTTGTACCTTTAGGTTTGGGAAGTAGCGAACAACCTGTATTGCAAATATATTCTATTGTTTACTACCCCTGAGCAGAGAGTTCTGGAATAGAATATATTAAAAGATAAGTCTACCTCTAATGCTATTTTACACGTTACACCCACACGCCTTATTCAGTCTTGGTTTTTTAATGTGCTTCAGCACAGGCTAATGATGCTGGGAGTAGCCTGGAGGGATTTTAAGCACTGGCCATGGAAGTGGCTGGTGCTCTATCTTCAAACCAGGTATCCATAAGCAAGAGCTACAGTACTGAAGCCTATTACCTGCTGCTGACAGAAATTTCCTTAGTATTCTCACCAATTGCTTTCTTGATTGTCGAACCAGCCTGACTACCGTCTGCTTGCTTGAAACCCAAGACCTCTGCTTTTTCCTGACTGGTCCCTTGTCTCTACATCAAAGCCTCCTGTACCTTCTACCCCGTTGCCAGTTGTGACGAAAAGTTCCACGAACCACTAAGGGTTCTGGCCCATCTCCACCATCAAAAGCTCTGGTGAAGGCCAATTGGTACTTGGACTTTGTGTCACTGGAAGAGCCTGCATCCCCTGCCAGAGAGCTTAGCTTGCACATGATTTTTTTCAATCTGGGGGGGCCCACATTTATCAAGACGTCCCCATTTTTTGAAAAGCTGCAGAACCCAAGCCCTCCGGCTCAAGCAAGGACTTTCCTCACCATTTGAGTCATATCCAGTTCCTTGTTTCTACCTTCTTGTTTTACAGCTCAGAGCAGCATTTTCCCCACAATGAGCAAGATGCGTTAAGTCAAAAAATTGTAACGTTAAAAAAAAAAAAAAAAAAATCCTGACATGCTCCTTATTGTTTTATAGAAAGTGTGTTTTTTTTTTTTTCCAGTAATAACTTTGGAAACTTGGATATACACAAAAAAGGTATAGGTTTTGGACATTTAGACACAACAAATGTAAAAAAAACTTCAAAAATATAAAAAAGTCAAATCAAAAAGGTTTCCTTTCAGGTAAACCATCCCAAAACGTGAAAAAACATATTTGCTTGAAAATATACTATGGTTTTTTTGAACATTCACAAAAGCCCATCAGAGTCTTTTACCTTGGCTTGTCTTGGGGTATCTTGCATGATGATGAAAGGGCTGGGATCTGGCACCGAGTACCCAACAATAGTTGGGCCAAGGACTCGAGCCAAGTTCATCTTATCCATCTGACACTCTGAACTGCGCATCACCCTATAGGAAAAGAAGGACTGCGGATAGGGGACACTTGTGGTAACTTGTCTGCCCCAATGGCTTCATTTTATAACCTTTTTCTGTTACTTAAAAAATTTCTATCAAAACTTACCAAACTTATCAATGCTTACCTGTACAGGTGAAGGATGAGGAAGGCCAAGGTATCTCGGTTGGCTGGAGGTAGATCTTGCACAGCTTGACAGATCTCAGTTTTACCATCATTCTCATTGAGAATATCTGGGAAGAAGAAAGGAAGAAAGGAAGAAGAAGAAGCAGAAGAAGCAGAAGAAGCAGAAGAAGCAGAAGAAGAAGAAGAAGCAGAAGAAGAAGAAGAAGAAGAAGAAGAAGTTGCTCATAATTCAGTGAGATGCCAAACACTGAAAACACTTTGAGGCCAATTTATGAAAACTGGAAAAAAAAACAAAAAACATACTGATACAAGGAATTGAATTGGGTGTTATGAAGCTCCACTTTAGCATTTGCCATGATCTCTAAATAATATAAAGAAGGAGAGAAATGCAGGGGCAATATTAAAAATACTGAGCATTCTGTAACACAAGGCTTGCAAACCTTTTGGTGAACTTTTTAATACAGAGCTGAGACATAGAATGGAAGGTGGCTCGATCTGGATTTGGTCTCTCAGCAAGCCAGCTCGTAAAAGGCCATTCAAGCATAACCGCATCAGCAATTGTTTGCGCACCCAAACCTAATCACCATGTTTTCAGCAGATGGTGGCACTGGCAGACATTTGGGACTACATCTTATGTAGTCCAAGAGAGTGATCATCTGAATTCCCATCCTTGGCCCCCGCTCTGAACCGGTGCTTGTCCTTGCTGTATGGAAAAATACCAAATATGGGATACATTCAAGCATCTCTGTGCCAATATTATGCTCTGCTGTGAACAGGCAACTCCCAGCTACCACTATTAGAAGGGCACTAAACCTGGGGTCCATGGACCACCAAGTGGTCCATGGATGGGTTTCAGGGGGGTTTCAGGGGGTTCAAAAGGTAAAAAAATAAATAAAATAAAAAAAGATACACATACATAAATCCACTATACAGACCTCCCTCTTGTCCCAATCAGTGGTTTCCCATTGAAAATAAATGTCGTCGTCCCCGTCACTGCCTACAGCGCCAACCACCAAGCGTCTTGTCATTGGTCTACTTTTCCCATTTACATTTTGCATCATTGATCTCTGCCACTCCATAATAGCAACTTCTAATTTGCATTTTCTAGTAGTAGTATTAGTAGTACTGTCCGACTGTCCCCTAATCTATCCATCTTTAGGTGATCCCTGAAAACCCTTCTCTTCAAAGAAGCCTATCCTGCTTCTAACAATGTTTTACGTCCTCCATCCGCTCATCCCCCACAGCTATTTCATTTTATATCAATTGACCCTTCCTTTTTAGATTGTAAGCTCTAATGAGCAGGGCCCTCAGATTCCTCTTGTACCAAATTGTAATGTAACTGTACTGTCTGCCCTCATGTTTTAAAGCACTGTGCAAACTGTTGGCGCTAAATAAAACCTGAATAATAATAATAATAATAATAATAAATAGTACTATTAGCAGTAGTATTAGGTTTAAGCAGAAATAAAATGGGTTTTATTTGCACAAGATGATTGTATATAATTTTTGTAATGAGCAACCATTACCCTTTGCATGGAAAAAGAGAGTGTTTTTTGTTAAAGTGGTTGTAAAGGCTGAAGGTTTCCTACCTTCATACATTCTAGGTAAAAAACCTTCAGCGTGCAGCTGCCCCCCTTGACCCCCCCCCCCCCCCAATACTTGCCTAACCGTGAACTCCATCTAGCGATGTTCACAAGAGCAGAGGCTCTCCCGGGTCTCTCGCTCCTCTCTGGCTGAGATGCAGCAACAGGAGTCATTGGTTTCCTGCTGCTGTCAAAGTCGGTGAGCCAATGATGAGAGAGAGAGGGGGCGGGGCTGAATGGACACACAGGGCAGTGGCTCAGGTGCCCCCATAGCAAGCTGCTTGCTGTGGGGACAGTGGACAGGAGGGAGGGGCCAGAAGCCCCAGCGAGGGACTTTAAAAGAGGAGGATCCTGGCTTCTCCGTGCAGAACCATTACACAGAGCAGGCAATTTGAACTTAGTTTTGTTTAAAAATTACAAAAACAAGATTTTAATATCGCTTTAAGATGGTTTACTTTATTCATACTTTGTGCATGTCATATGTATAAGGCAATCAAATTTTAAATGACAAAGTACATACCGGTATATTTATTGCATGCAATGTTGTGTTTATGTGAATAATTCTGAGAAGGGGGTTCACAGCTTTTATCAGATTATTAAAGGGCTTCATGACTCAAAAAAGATTACGGACCACTGCACTAAAGGATGCCACTTGGACATGCGAGATCTGTGCCCTATTGGGTGGAATCCGCAGTTTGTCTATGGAGAGCGACTTCTCTTTAAAGCAGGGATTATTACTTTTATTAAACAGAATTGACAGTATATAGTGCCAACAGCTTGCACAATGCTTTACAAATTAGATGGGAGACAGTACAGATACAACACAAGTCAATACAAGAGGGTTATGCCTTGTAAACACGCTTTCAAATCGCTTGTACAATAATCTGATTGTTCATACACAGCTTTTGAGAGCCGATCATGACAGTTCATGTGAAATTATCAGAAGGTACAAACACGAACATTTTTCCCAAAAAAATTCTATTTCCGATAGCAGAATGGACGATTTTCATTTAATTAGTACAGTATTTGTCTGAAAAAAAACTCAGAAGGCCAAGACCACGCATTCTCGGAAATTAAAAAATACATTGCAATACAACACATTACATCCCTTTCGAAGTTGTATTCTGTCATACGAAAATTTTTGGAACTTTAGTAACCTCTTCATTTTTTCAATTTGAGACTAGCATATAAAGAAAAAAAAAATGGTAGGTCATTGGTCCAATATTCTCATTGTGTGTACCTTTATTCATTGTGTAAGCCAAAGGCAGTGGAGGGATTGGCAGAGAGGGGTGGTGGACATTGAAAGTGTGGTAAGGTGGATGAGCCGAGCAGCAGCATTCATGATGGACTGGAGAGGTAACCTGTGTAGAGGTAGGCCAACAAAGATGGAGTTGCAATAGTCAAGGCGAGATATAACTAGGGAGTGAATTCATAGTTTCCCTAATCGTCTTTCAGGACAGCCACTATGAGAGATAGACTCCTCCTCTTCCTCTGGAAACACTGCGCCAGCCCATAAATTCTTACTTCCCCTGCCGGACCTCAGTTATTAGTGTTTCCTCCGGCGGGGAGACACTGTGCAAGGAACTAGGCCGATCAGTCGGGGAGGCTGTGGCCATTTTGACGTTAAAGAGCCCGGTGGATAGAAGCAGGGGCTTCGTTTTAAAAAAGCCGGGTTCAAACCGTTCACAACCAACGTCCGCGATGTCGGACGGGACGAACGGTTTACTTACCTTCACCAGGTACTGCCACCCCTTCCGAGTCGAGCGCGGCTTCAGGTTGTGGGGGACTCCTATCGCGTCTACAGGGACGCAGCTGGCAAGCCGTTCGGATGATTTCCCTGTACGGGGGTACAGTCCGCCTCCTTTTTTTCTTGAACCGAGCGGGCCGAACGACGGGCGACGTCGTATCCGGCGGAAAACGAAGGCTTGACCTCGATCGACTTCCGGTTCCGGGTCGTGGAGCTGATAGGAGGGCCGGGCACCAGCTGGAGATGAGTTCAGAACGCGCGCAGGCAGCGTGGAACTCGGTGTTAAGCAGCCACCTGCAGTCATGTCGGAAGCCGAGGCTCAAACGACCGACTCTGTCTCCAGCATTCCTAAGGTAAGAGCGCCCTGGGGAGGGGTTCTCTTTATCTAGGATCCCCCCACCCCAATGTATGGTTCTATCATGGGTGGGGGGGCAGACCCCCTGGGTGGCCAGGGGGGAGGGGAGGCGCAGATCCCTTCGTTTTATAAAAAGGGTCTAGTGCACTCCCAGGGTTGTATCCCGAGCTTTTGATTGACTCTGTTTTTTCTTTTTCCTTTCTTTTAGAAAGCTGCGGAAAAAACTAGGTCTACGCATAGCTCTAGAAGGAAGTGTGCCTCCTGTAGGGACATTTTAGGGGAATCTTGGACCAAGGTGTTGTGCAAAGGCTGTATTGACTCCCTTGTTAGGGAAAGGGAATCTGAACAGGAGTCAGGACTAGCAGCTTCAGTTAAAGAGCTCTCCTCCACCTTCTCTTCTTTTAGGTCCCTTTTTGAAAAATTCCAGCTTCCCACGGGTCCATCTCCCCAGGATACAACCCCACCTCTAGCACAGAGTTCTGCCCCGGTCCAACCCCCTAGTGTAGGGGGGACAGAGGTTGCAGGCCCTTCAGGGACAGATAGGGAACTTCCAGACAGTTCCTCTTCTGATTCCGAGGAGGGTTCCGAGGGGGACCAGGATGGGTCCAGGAAAGCCTCCAGATATAAGTTATCCCTTGATGAGGTAGAGGACCTCTTAAAGGCAATTTATACAACCCTCGGTATCCAGACGGATAAAAAGCCCCTTACCCTGCATGACCAAATGTATTCTGGTTTGGGGGAGCCAAAGAGAAGGGTGTTTCCAGTACACGATGTGTTAATGGAAACAGTTAAAAAGGAGTGGCAGGATCCGGAGAGAAAACCCTTTTTATCCAGATCCCTCAAAAGAAGGTTCCCATTTTCAGAGGACCCGGCATGCCTTTGGAATAAAAGTCCCAAGTTGGATGCCGCTTTCTCCCAGGTCTCCAGACACACAGACTTGGCGTTTGAAGACATGGGGGCGTTGGCAGATGTCATGGATAAAAGGATTGACTCTCTGCTTAAAAAGACGTGGGACTCGGCCATTGGCAATCTTAAGCCTGAAATGGCAGTTACAGTTGTGGCTCGCAATTTAGAGCACTGGCTCTCACAGATCCAACAACATATTGAGGCAGGTACAGATAAGGAAACCATTCTGTCATCCTTCCCTACTATGCTGCGAGGGATCTCTTACATAGCAGATGCCTCTGCTGAGTCCGTCCGCATGTCAGGCAGAACGGCGGCTCTAGCCAATTCGGCCAGAAGGGCCCTCTGGCTAAAAACATGGCCAGGGGATAATGCCTCCAAGATAAAACTTTGTGGGATTCCCCTCACGGGGGACCTCCTTTTTGGCCCAGGGCTAGAGACGGTTCTAGACCGGACAGCGGACAGGAAAAAGTCCTTTCCTCTCAAACGGAAAATCCCTGTACCAACAAAGAAGGGGTTTCGTCCGCAGGGGCGTAGTGAAACCTCTAAACCAGAGACAAAAAAGAAAACCTGGCCCCAAAAAGGCAGGGGCAGAGGAGGGGCGATTTTTCGCCCTCCTATCCAGCCCAGTAAAACCCAGTGACAGTCCAACTACAGTGGGAGGAAGACTGGGGGCCTTTCTTCCACAGTGGGAAGCAATATCCCCCAATCAATTTATTTTAGGGGTAATAAGAAGGGGGTACCTCTTGGAATTCCTAAGACCACCCCCTCAAAGGCTCCTTGTCACGCATCTACCCAGGTGCATGGTAAAGGCCGAGGCCTTGCTAGAAGCTCTGAGGGAGTTAGAGAATCAGGATGTTATTCGCAAGGTCCCGAGAGCAGAAGAGGGAAGGGGGTTTTATTCTCACGTCTTCATAGTAAAAAAACCCTCAGGGAAGTTCAGGCTGATTCTGAACTTAAAGCCTCTAAACGCTTCAGTGACATACAAGAGATTCCGCATGGAATCGATCTTTTCAGTAAAAGCGCTCCTGCCCCACAACTGTTTCATGGTGTCTCTGGACCTAAGGGACGCGTATTTGCACATCCCTATAGCGGAGGCCTCGCAGAAGTTTCTACGCCTTGCCATAGATCTGGGCGGGGAAACAATACATTTTCAGTTTCAGGCCCTGCCATTCGGGCTATCCTCTGCACCCCGCATTTTTACCAAGGTCCTGGCAGAAGCCATGGCCTTTCTTCGGCTCCAGGGGGTATGTGTAATTGCCTACCTGGACGACCTGCTTCTGTTTGCAGCATCCCCAGCTCAGTTGGTCAAGGATCTCAATCTAACCAAAAGGGTCCTTACAGACCTGGGGTGGCTTCTGAACTTGGAAAAATCCAGCCTGATCCCCTCACAACAGATCTCCTATCTAGGTTTTCTGTTGGACTCAACACTGTTGAGAGTTTTTCTGCCAAAAGAAAAAGGTACAAAAACTGGACAGTGCGGTGGCCTCTCTTCAAAACAACCAGCTGGTTTCCATAAGGGTTCTGATGTCAGTACTAGGTCTCCTTACATCCACCCTTCCAGCAGTACAGTGGGCAGGGCTACACTTTCGTCCCCTACAAACCTTCATCCTAGGGGTGTGGGACCACAGTCAGGAGGCCCTAGACACCCTGGTACATATTCCCCTCCAGGTAAAAAGATCCCTCTGGTGGTGGAGGAAAGTGACAAATCTGTCGCAGGGTCGTCTGTGGCTCATCCCGGTTTCTCGGGTAGTAACCACAGATGCAAGTGGAAAAGGTTGGGGGGCACATCTGGGTTCCCTTCTAGCCCAGGGCACTTGGGAAGACGACGAGTTGACTCGATCGTCCAATTGGAAAGAATTGAGGGCAGTGGGACTAGCCCTCAGATTCTTCAAAAAGGAGCTTCAGGGTCACCACATTCAGGTGAGGTCGGACAATTCGTCCGTAGTGGCCTATCTGAACAAACAGGGTGGCACCAGAAGCGGAACCCTGTTGTCTTTAGCAACAGAGATTCTGTCCTGGGCCGAGACCTACACCCTTTCGCTCTCAGCCGTTTTCCTGAGGGGAGAGAAAAACGTAGTAGCAGATTTTCTCAGCCGAAAGAAGCTGAGGGAGGGCGATTGGGTTCTCAACCAGGAGGTCTTCAATCTCATAGTAAAGAGATGGGGGTCTCCGGAGGTGGACCTGTTCGCGTCCAAAGACAATGCAAAAACCCCCTGTTTTTTCTCCCTAAAAAGGGGAGAGGGAGCTCTAGGGGTGGATGCCTTGAGCCAGGATTGGCATTTCGGAATTTGCTATGCCTTCCCACCTCCAGTGTTGTTGCCAGCAGTTCTGAGGAAGTTTCAGATGGAAAACACATCTCTGATTCTGGTGGCTCCACATTGGCCAAAGAGAGCATGGTTCTCAGTACTAAAACGGTTGGCGATAGAACCTCCCCTGCTCTTGCCCCTTCGGGACGATCTCCTCTCTCAGGGGCCAGTCCTATGCCCACAGGTACACCAGTGGAAGTTAGCGGCCTGGCTACTGAGGAGGGTTTGTTAAGATCTAAAGGATTCTCAGAGAAACTAGTTTCTACCCTTCTGGACAGTAGGAAGAAGGAAACTCGCCAGATCTATGAAAGGGTCTGGTTACGTTTCAACAAGTGGTGCGCAGAGAGCTCTTTCTCTGTACGAAGCTCCTCCGCAGTGTTGGAATTTTTACAACGTGGGGCAGATAAGGGGTTATCCATCAGTACCCTTAGAGGTCAAGTATCAGCCCTTAGTGTTTTTTTGGAGGATCATTTGGCTACCAATCCATGGGTAGTCAGATTCTTTAGGGCCCTGTCCAGACAGAGACCGGTCCAGGGTCTGTCTTTTCCCAGATGGGATTTATCTTTAGTTTTGCAGAGTTTAACTGGACCCCCCTTCGAACCTTTGAAGGAGTGTTTTCTGAGAGAGCTTACTCTGAAGACAGTATTCCTGGTAGCAGTAACAACGGCCAGGAGGGTCAGTGAGATGGAGGCCTTATCAGTCAGGGCTCCCTTTTGTGTTATTTTTCCGGATCGGATAGTTTTAAAGACCGATCCAGCCTTTTTGCCGAAAGTGGCATCCAGCTTTCATAGAAGCCAGGAAATTGTTTTGCCCTCTTTTTGTCCCAATCCCTCCGGTGAGAAGGAATTAAGATTTCATTATTTAGATGTTAGGAGATGTATCCTACACTATCTGGAACTGACCAAGGCATTCAGAAGGTCAGATTCCTTATTTGTGTTGTTTTCCGGGGCCAGGAAAGGTTGTAAAGCGTCCCGGCGCACTATTGCTAGGTGGCTCAGAGTAGCCATTGAGCAGGCTTATTCAGCAGCAGGGAAAGAAATCCCAGTGGGTATTAAAGCACACTCCACTAGAGCTATGGCAGCCTCCCAAGCAGAAAGAGCAGGAGCTACGCCAGAACAGATCTGCAAAGCAGCAACATGGTCCAGCTATTCCACCTTTGTTAAACACTACAGAGTGGATCTGGTGTCGGCAGGTGAGCAAACCTTTGGGCGGAAGGTTTTGCAAGCTGTAGTCCCACCCTAACTGGTAAGTGCTCGCTTATCCTCTCATAGTGGCTGTCCTGAAAGACGATTAGGGAAAATTAGAGTTACGCTTACCGGTAACGTCTTTTCCAGTAGTCTTTCAGGACAGCCCTAGTTCCCACCCGAAAATTGGGGGGAGTCTTACAAAGACCAGAGCGCAGCAAGATAATAGTATTTGATAAATATGTTATTAATGTGTTCTTGTGTCTCCCCAGCTGGCCGGAGGTATTCTCGATATAACTGAGGTCCGGCAGGGGAAGTAAGAATTTATGGGCTGGCGCAGTGTTTCCAGAGGAAGAGGAGGAGTCTATCTCTCATAGTGGCTGTCCTGAAAGACTACTGGAAAAGACGTTACCGGTAAGCGTAACTCTAATTTTTGTGGTGTGTTGTTTAGAAGCATTGACTTTTGGAGAGGTTTTGAAGTTTAAGGTGGTGATTGGATGTGGGGCCTGAAGGTCAGAACCATTTGCTTTGAAAAACATCAATATATACCCCATCTGCAGAGAAGCAATCAATACACAAATAATACTTGGCTATCAAGGCAAGACCACCTTCTTTTAAGTGTAGCGGATGACATGTGGGATCAAATGTCACACGCCTGTAAATTTAGTTTTTTGGCCTCAGAACAGTAAAGGTTCTGAGGGTTAATTGTGTAGGTGGACCTTAACACCAGTCTGGCCAGGCTGTGTTTGGAAGTTCTGCCTGGTCATGTGGACAGTGAGGTGCACATGACAGGCCAGAACCAAGTCTGATTGGATGTTTGGGTATCGGCCTTCTCAGAGCCAATCAGTGGGAGTGCTGGGGCCCACTGAGGAGCCTGGGAAGGGGTACTTAAAGGGGCGTGGGTCACGTGTTTGGGGTTCTGGAGTTGTTAGAGAGACCCGTGTGGTCTGGTCTGATTCCAGGACCGGGGTAGCCCCGTGAGGGGTCCTGGTCACGGGGTGTTCAACACCCCGCAACATGTTCTTGTCAGTGGCCCCTGATAGACATGCTTGGTCTGGGGTAGGGATCCGTCCGTTCCCAAGGCTCGGAACCTGCTGGTCCGAGGAGCAGTAACTGAGGGAGGATTCAAAGTGTCCGGGTGTGCTCTCATCTTGGAGGGACACCGCAGCTCGTGGAAGTGACCGGGGGAGGACTCTTCGGAGGAGGGACGGCAAGTGGCATCCTGAGAAGTGCCTGGTTACCGAGTTGAGAAGGACATTGAAAAATTCACTCTTTTCCAGTACCATAAAGAAGACGGGAAACGTTACAGGTACGGAGGAAAGAGGTTCCTGTTTGCCCAAGTTTGCGTCCACGTGTTGACTGCCATGATCTCTGGCTAAAGATCTGTTCAGCCTTGAAGTGCCCAGCTGTGAGTGGCTACTCTCTGGGTGGAAATAGAGACTTTGCTAGACCTGCAGTTCAAGGTGCCGAGTTCTTCTCCTGTGCCCTCTGTTCCCTAAGAGACTGTGTTAATTGAAAGTTCTACTGCAGAATAAAACTTTTGAAAGGACTTCATCTGTGTCAGTGTACAAGTCGTTGGGTATCAACCCTGGGAACCCCTAGAAGTGGAGGAGCAGGCCGAGAGAAAGTAACCGGTAAGCCCATTAAGTCAAGTCCGCCCTGCAATGGGTTATTGCCACTACATAAGATTTGGGATCTTCAGCTATTCTAGGATCTTGCAACAAGAATATAGTTCCACTCTACTGGGATGATTGGGTAATTTTTTTTCGCTACTAGATCATTCAAGATTTTATGCCCGGGGGGGGGGGGGGGTGCAAACATTAATGTGAACTACAAGGTCCACTTGAAGATTTTATTTGATTGGTGGAACACAAAGAGCAGTTCCTTTCCTAGATTAATGCAACCATAATTTTTTGTTCGGCCCTTACTTTTTGTTCAGTTGTCCCCTGGTTAAATATTACATTCACGTTGTTTCTGTGTGTCCTCCCAGAAAAACACACACAATAATAAATAGGGGGATAAAAATTGTGAAGAAATGCCTTAAGCAAAAAAACAAACAGCGGGAGGGTGCAGAGAAAATCAGGTTGACAAAAATAATTTACTCTTATAAAATAAATCAATGTTCCTACTTTGAAAGTGTCCAACGGTTCTGAATTCAAATGAGAAAATAATTAGGAAACAAAATGTTCTGTTCACAACCAGCTGAACAGACTTGAGTTCCCCTGCACAGGAAAAACTAGAAGTGTCAACATATCGAATAAGAGTGCAGAAGGGTCCCAAGGCGGCTCGTAACTGGGGTATGATCATAGTGCATCAGGCCTGACAAAAACCTGAACAGTTCAAACTGAACCAAAGACACATCTTGAAGCTTTGCTATACCTCTATAAAATTTCACCCCAAAACATACACGCATAATCCACTGGCCCCCCCAACATACCAGCTGCCTCCAGGAACTGGGCATGGAGGGAGAAGGTCAGAAGAGGCTCAAGTAGGGAGCGCAGGAAGTCTTTTAGAACACTGCAGATGGTATGGATGTCTTCCTTCGAGAGTTGCTGTGACTTGACTTTACCATACAGAAGCTTCTGTTTCATCTCTTTCACCTGACGCTCACAGCCGGAGATGCGGTATAGACCTCGCTGGGGACAAAACAAGGGAAGAGAAGTTATTTCCCTCTTCCCCACTGTATGGCATCTCATTGTTCCAATAGGGAGAGCCTATGTCCTCTTGGATTCTCTTATTTTATTTTTTGTACAATACAAAGCAAAATCAATAAAATAAAAAAATTCCCTTTGTGGTGCTCACAGAGCAGAAGAGCTGATAACCCAAATAAAGTGAAGCATGGGCAAAGCAGCAGGTTCACTCAAAGGGACTGTCACTTTGTCTATTCTGGGTAAAGTGACAGGGTCTCTTGAAAAAAACAACCCCCCCCCCCCCACAAACCTTTTCTGTGCCCATCCCTCCCAAAGTTGGTGTCCCAACTCGCTCCATGTCAGATGGTGTCAAAGAAATACTTGCTTCCTTGCCTTATGCAATAGGGTTTGACCCTGGCGACTTCTCAGGCCAAGGCACTATACCCCGGGGGAAAAAAATAAATAAAAATCACATGCTGTCCTATGTCCAGAAGCAATAGAAGGACTCCAACTGAGTGGTGAGGGAGCACTGTTAGGCAGGGGTCAAGTCCTGGGGAAAAAAAGTGTGGGAACTCCCACCCAAGATCCACTCCCCCAACAAAAAAACAAAACAAATGATACACGCATATGCACAAACACTTCAAAAGTGGTATTTTTCATCCAATTTTCGTATTGTGTGTATGAAGCTTAACTGTTAGTACATAAAACAACAATCCTCAATAAACAAATACGGTAATTCTCTGAATAATCAGCATTCATTCAATTGTGCTTCCATGCAAATGTGAACATCATTTTCTGATCTTTATTGGGGAATGTTATTTTGTATATAGAGTGTTTATGTGGTGAGTTTACACTTTCCATTGAATAGAGTTTGGATAACACAGGGTTAAATGGAAAGGTCATAAATTAACTGCTCATTATCTGGACAAAAGGCTTGGGGAGATAGTGATGTGTTCCTGCTTAGGAGATGTATGTTAGCTTGGGGGGCTGCAAACTCTGCAGGGGCTCCAACACACACTCGCTGCTATTCCAACCCTTCACTTATTTCCACATAAACTTCCCTCCTGGCATTAAACTTTGCCAGGTATTGTGCTCAGCTTACCACCCCAAACTGATGTTCCTCCCTCAGCTCACCTCTCTCCCTGCATGTCCTGTGAGCAGAATAGCTGATCTATCCATCAGCTAGACCTAGACCTGATCTACCCGCCAGCTAGCTGTGATTGACAAGTAGATTGAAGTGGAAGCTGTCATGGGGCTCCCTACTGGCAATGCCTGAATGGTCAGGTTTGCGGCATTTACTATTGCAAGCTTTGTCGGCAGCTGCTGGTGTAGCACCTGCCGCACAGCTCACATACTTCAAAGTCTTGCAGGACACGGCTGCTAATGGGAACTGAGTTCCTGCTGTGGAAAAATACAGGAACTCCGTTCCCATGCATTCCCGCAGGACTTGAGCCATCTGCCAGATTTTAGACATTAAGGCCAACTCCATCTTTTACATCACATTACACCTGTAATTAGGGTGTAGCATGTAACATGGTGCCAAGCAGACCCTTTCACCCCAAGAATCCCCCCCCACCCAAACGAAAGCATGCGGCGGTTATTTTCCTTTGCAGCAGTTGTCTTCTTGAAGTTTGAGCAGGTTCGTAGGGCTCTGTCCACACAGTCATGCCATTCGTTCACAAAAAGCTGTGAATGGATGAACTACAATCAATGTGCCACCATGGCAGAGGGACTTGTAATTTTCAATGGAATACAAGGGCAGTGATTACCATGGGCGTCCGCAAGGGGGGCAAGAGGGGTCACGAGCCCCCGCCCGGAATCAGGAAAAATCGCCAGGCTGTCTGCTCCGGGGCCACTTTGAGCTGTGGCTGCAGAGGCGCCCAGGGCTGAGCCAAGTGCAGAGTCCTCCCCTCCCCCTCCTCTTGTCACCGAGTTTGAGTCTGAAGTCTTCGGCAGCACCGTAACCAAGTCCCACCTCCTAGACCGGCTCCTTCTGTGATAGATGGAACATGAGATCTAGGAGGCGGGACTGTTACAGCACCGCCAAAGAATTCTGACTCAAGCTCCATGACACAGTGGGAGATACCCACTGTGTGATCCAGGCACTGGTGAAGCTGCATTTGACAGGCACAGTGAGGCTGCCAGTGATGGGCACAGTGAGGTGAAAAAAAAAAAATTTTTTATGTAAAAAAATAAAAAATAAAAAATAATAATAATTAAAAGTCAGCAGCTACAAATACTGGAGCTGCTGACTTTTAATAAATCGGACACTTACCTGTCCCAGGGTCCAGCGATGTAGGGGAACGAAGCCCCCCCTCATGGCACAGTCATTCTTACTGTGGGCACCCGGCTGAGGCTTCGCAGCCGGGCACCCACTGCGCATGCGCGAGCGGCGCAGGGTGCCGCAATAAGCCGCACAATCATCTGGGACACGTGACAGGTCGAGGGGAAGTGATGTCACCAGCCTGGGCATTGAAGAAGGCAGACTACGAGGGACGCCCTAGCAACAGGCATTTAGAGGTGAGTAAAAAAAATATTTTCCAATTTTTTTTTTTAAACAATTTGAAACTATTTTTTTTTTGGTGGCAAGCATAATCACAGCAGCAGAACAATAGTGAAGCAAGCTACAGTTCAACTTAACTTTTTCATAATAATTTGCTGCTATTGTGTTGTGAACTTGATAGTGATACTAGTGTTGTGATAGCCTCAGAGGCTGCTCGTGCTGTGGGGGTGATTATTATATTATAGATTGAGATTCTATATACCCTATCTTGTTTCCTGTCTGATCAGTGATCACTATCACCAGTCCATTTTCTCTTTGAACTATATACATTCAACATGAAATCACAAAGATTCGACAAAGCAGTGAAAAACATACAGATGTCGAATCTTTGGCTTATGGTGTCTGTTGAAAGTTCTAAGAATATTCGACGGAGCAACTAAACTATACGGAGTCATAAAGTTTAGCTGCTGCGCCGAATCTTCTTTGAACATTCAACAGACTCCATAAGCCTTCAATGACAGAGTCGACCTTAATTCATTTGCATTTTTGGACAAATGTTTAACGTAAAAAGGAAATAAATAAAAACGAATTTCGGGAGTAACTAAATAAATGTATTTTTCGGAAAAAAAAACAAATTCCAAAACGAAATATTTCAGTGTGCACATGTCTAATTTTTATCTTTGCAGATGACACCAAGCTATGCAGTGGAATAACATCCTTACAGGATGTCTACAATTTACAAGCCGACCTCAATGCTCTGTCTAATTGGGCAACTATGTGGCAGATGAGGTTTAATGTTGAGAAATGTAAAGTTATGCACTTGGGGGCTAAGAATATGCATCATACATGCTAGGGGGAGTACAACTGGGGGAATCCATAGTGGAGAAGGATCTGGGGGTTTTGGTAGATCATAAGCTCAATAATAGCATGCAATGCCAAGCTTCGGTTTCCAAAGCGAGCAAAGTTCTTTCTTGTATTGAGAGGTATGGACTCCAGAGAGAGAGATATCATTTTGCCCCCCTGTACAAATCATTAGTAAGACCTCATCTGGAATATGCAGTTCAGTTTTGGGCACCAGTTCTCAAAAAGGATATCGGGGAACTGGAGAAAGTGCAGAGAAGGGCAACCAAACTGATAAGAGGCATGGAGGAGCTCAGCTATGAGGAAAGATTAGAGGAACTGAATTTATTCTCTTGAGAGGAGAAGATTAAGGGGGATATGATCAACATGTAAAAATACATAAGTGGTCCACATAGTGAACTTGGTGTTGAGTTATTCACTTTAAGGTCATCACAGAGGACAAGGGGTACTTTTTAGGTCTAAAAGGAAAAAAGATTTAATCTCTAAATACGGAAAGGTTTCTTCACAGTAAGAGCTGTGAAAATGTGGAATAGACTCCCTCCAGAGGTGATTCTGGCAAGCTCAGTAGATTGCTTTAAAAAAATGTCTGGAGGCTTCTCTAAATGTACAGAATATAATATAACTGGGTACTAACATTTATAGGTAAAGTTGATCCAGGGAAAATCCAATTGCGTCTAGGGGGATCAGGAAGGATTTATTTTTTTCCCCTGCAAATTGGATCATGCTTTTCTGGTTTTTTTTGCCTTCATCTGGATCAACTGTGGGTGAACGGTTGGGTATATTGGATTTTATGATTTAAAAAAAAAAAAAAAAAACTATTTTTTTGGTTGAACTAGATGGACTTGTGTCTTTTTTCAACCTAACGATGTAACTATGTAACATGTTAACCCTGGCTCATCTGGCTAAAACAGGAGCCCAACTAAATTGACCTTCTGTACACAGGGGTTGCTACACTTCTAGCTATACCATGGTCTACATAAATTAATGTATAGGCTTCCTTTAAAGGACCTACAGTGGTAAACCTAGAGTGTAAATATCATCACAAAAGAAACAGGGAGGGCAACTGTGTGCTGCCATGAAGATGCGTCAGGAAAGGAAAATTACGGAAAGGCGAGTATACAATTTTCCATTTTCCTGACGCCTTCATGGCAGCACACACTGGGAAATAACTCGACCAGTTGGGTGGGTGCAAGTAAAATAATATTTATTCCTTATAATGCTGAAGAATTGGCTCTAATGACGGATCTGCCGAAGTCGGCCATGGATAAATGAGCAGAATCCACCTTGTAGTGGGAAATAAAGGGATTCCTGGAGGACCACGTTGCTGCCCTGCATATTGTCTCTGGTGAGACCCTGCAATACGCTGCCCAAGAGGTAGCCACTGCCCTAGTTGAATGAGCCCTGATGTCTTCAAGAATCGCCGTATGCTGGGTGGAGTAAGCTTTTTTAATGGTTCTGACTAACCAGGATGCAATAGTGCATGAGGAGGCGGCTTGCCCATGCCTGGTTCCATGGGGAATGATCAAAAGAGAGTTAGTTTTCCTAAAAGAGGTGGTAGCAGTTAAGTAGTTCATGATGGTTGTTTTGACATCTAGTGAATGAGGATTACCCTGATCGTCCGTGAAGGATGGAAGGATGATGGTTGTAATGGAAGGAAGTTGCCACTTTGGGTATGAAGTGTTCGGAAGGTCTGAGGACTACTTTGTCAGGAAAGAGAACTAACTTAATGCTTGGATCTCCGACGCTCTCCTAGCTGATGTAATCACAATGAGAAAAGACAGTTCTAAAGTCAAGTCCCATAAAGAGATAGTTTCAAATGGAACAAACGGAGGAGAAGCGAAAGCATGGAGAACTATTGAAAGATCCCATAATGGAAAGACTGGCCTCCTGGGGGGTTTAATGTTTAGGCTCTGTAAATTGGATTACCAATGGGTGGAATGCCCACTTAGTATCTGTTTTAGCTGACAGAGCTGATACCTGAACCTTTAGGGTTCTTAAGCTTAGACCCTTGTTGACCCCCGACTGGAGGAATTCCAGGACCTGAGAGGGTTGCGGAGAAAGGGAATTCCATCCTTTCTGTTGTGCCATGAAGCAGAATCTTCCCCAAACCTTTGAATAGATGGTATTGGTAGTGGCTTTCCTGGCTTGCATCAGGGTTGACTTCATGAGAACAGCCTTGCGCTCTTAGTCTAGCCCTCTCAATCTCCAGGCCATCAGGTGCAATTTCTCTGATGCAGGATGTAAAAATTGACCTTGAGACAGAAGATCCGGAGTTATTGGGAGAGGAACTGGAGGTTGAAGGCTGAGCTGTAAGAGTCGTGAACCACGGCCTCCTCGGCCACAGTGGAATAATCGTAAATACCGTCACCGAGGATCTCCTAAGCCTGGATAGGAACCTCACAATTAACGGAGTTGGAGGGAATATATACCCCAACTTGAAGTTCCATGGGTGAACTAGACAGTCCACTCCCTCCACCGATAGGAATGAACCTCTTGACAGGAATCTGTGGCACTTGGTATTCGTGGGAGTGGCTGCTAAATCTACTTCCGGCGTTCCCCAGATTTCCGTAAGGAGGGAGAAAGTCCGAGGGTTCAACCACCACTCGTTGTTGGATAGCGTTTCTTGACTCAGGCAGTCGGGTAGTATGTTCTGTGCCGCTGGGACATACACTGCTTTTAAACTTGTTAGATGTATCTGAGCCCATTCCAAGATGGGCCGAACTTCTTCCATCAAGGTGGCACTCCTGGTACCCCCTTGCTTCTGAACATAAGACACTGCTACTTGGTTGTCCATTCGAATGAGCACATTCTTGTCCGTCAGAAATGGTGCAAATGCCCTTAAGGCATAAACGGCTTACCTGAGCTCTAAAATGTTCGAGACCAAACCTTGAGCCTGAATATGCCACTGGCCCTGGGCTGCCTGGTCTTGATAGTGGGCCCCCCAACCGCTCTGGCAGGCATCCGAAGTGACTACTTCCGGGTCTGGCGGGACTATCGGTTTGTATTTCCTGAGATTGCTCGGGCGCGTCCACCACCATATCGATTGCTTCACCGATCTGGAGATGAAGATGGGCTGACGCATTGAGACTCCATCCCACTGCCTGAAGAATGAGTTCTGTAAGGTTCTCATGTGTCACTGTGCCCATCGCACCATGGGTATGGTTGCGGACATGGACCCTAGTACACTCAGGCGATTCAGTTCGCATTGTGCGCTATATAAGTATTTCATTCATTCATTCACTCAGACAGGCTCTGGCTGGTAAGTGATTCCTTGATAGCAGCTTCTGCATTTTCTGTATCAGAGGCCGGATCTTCTCTTGTGTCCTGGGTGCCGAAGAGATGCCGAATGGGAGGCACTGGAATTGGAAATGATGTTGGTTTATGGCTAACCGGAGAAACTTTTGAAAGGCCGGATGAATTGGTATATGCAGATAAGCGTCCGATAAATCTATTGAAAGCATCCAATCGCCCAGATTTATTGCTAGAAGTATGGATTGAAGGTTTTCCATTTTGAAAGCCTCCACTTTGATATCCTTGTTGAGCATCTTGAGGTCTAATACAGGACGCAAATCCCCTGTCTTTTAGCAGAAACAAGGAAGAGTAGAACCCTCTTCCCTTTTGGCATGATGGGACCTCCAGGATCGCTCCCTTTTGTTTCAATTCTGCTACGTACTTTACTAGCAGAATCCTTTGGGGTACTGAGGATGGTACTCTGGTTGCCTGGAAATGATTTGGTGGGAGTCTGTTTTTGAATTTCCACCTGTGTCCGAATCGGATTGTGGACAATGTCCATAAATCCTTTATATGGTCTGACCAGATCTTGGTGAAGTTCCTTCTGTTCCCCTGCCGGGGTGGCCTTAGATTTCTGTATCCTTAGAAAAGAAGGTTTTGCGTTTTTCCAGTCCCTTCTAAATTCCCTACCAGGAGAGTAGGACCTGGACTCTCTATATTTGTCCGGAAGATTACGTCTGTAAACAGGTCCCTTCTGCGTCTTGGGTCTCCTGTCGGAGGGGATCAGGCCTGACTTCCCTCCTGTTACCTTGGATATGGCAGAGTCTAACTTGGCACCGAACAGATTTGCGCCATCATATGGAATTCCGCACCAATTTATTTTTGATGCTGTATCGGCCATCCACGGTTTGAGCCATAGCGCTCTTCTCGCTGTTACGGAGGCCAGCATAGCCTTGGCTGAAGATCTTATAATATCTACTGATGCCTCTGCTAGCTTGACTTCTTGCAGAGAGGAAATAATCTTTCCCATTTCAATGCCATCCTGTAGGTCTTTTTCTATTTTAGATGCCCATCCTGAGATGGCTGTGGCCACTGCTGCTGTGGTAATTGCTGGTCTACAGGCTCCCCCAGCCATGGAATATGCCTTCTTCAATTCTAGGTCCATCTTTCGGTCGAGCACATTCCGAAAGGAAACAGCATCCTCGATTGGTAGTGTGACGTGGCGGGTGAGGCACATTAATGAGGAATCGATGATGGGAGCATTAAAGGCTTCACTTTTGACTCTTTTAAAGGGTACATCTTGGCTAATCTGTTTGTAAGACTAGATCTTATGTCAGACCTCTCCCACTCGTCTTTAATGAGATCCTCCAGCTCCACTATAAATGGGAAGGATAACGGATCTCTTTTTAGGTTTGGAAAATATTTCCGTATTTTCTGAGGTTCCGCCGCATCATCTTGCCAGCCGAATGCTTCTTTAACGCCCTTTGCAAAGGGTTCCACCAGGGAAAAATCAAAGCCCACTGACATCTCCTGACCCTCATCTTCAGAGGAAGATTGTGATGCCTGAGTGAGATGGGGGTCTGCTGAAGATGTACTGGGAGCAGCTCTATCTAATGCTGGTGTTGTTGTTTCCAGTATGGACTCCCGCACTGATTCTCTTATGAGGTCTGTAGCAATTCTTGCGTCTGCGACAGGCAAGTTAACTGGCAGTGCCGGAGCGCCGCATACCCAGCAAGCGTTTGCTGCAGGTTGGGTGTGGCGGCTTTGACATTGTGAGGAAGGAGATCTCCTGCGACTTGATTGACTGTGGCGTGAGTAGCTATGTTGTGAGTGGCTGTGTCTTCAGTGCCATGAAGGAGATCTTGAGCGGCTCCTGTTGGACATCCTGCTAGACGTATGGCTAGACCTTCTCCCATGGCTGGAACTTGCGCCTCTTGATCTAGACGGGCTGCCAAAAAAATGCAGCATTTAACGTCTGGCACTCTTTTTTTCTCCCCTTCAATACTTACCTTGCCCGGTAAAGCCTCTTACCTAACTTGCTGATGGTGGTCTGCGTGGGCAGTGGACTCCATAGAAAAAAAGGGGTGAAGGACAGTCTGAGATATAGAGAGAAATAATGTGTACATATATACATATATACACACACACACACACACACACACACACACACACACAATTCACTTATAAATATATATATTATTTATTAACAAAGTTTATCTGCAAGAAACAATATAATAACAATAATAATATATATATAGGAGTCCCACAGGGACTTACCTGGAGACTGCAGAGTGATCTACATGCAGAGGCAGCAACCTTCCTTAAGTTTTGCAGATTGCACAGCAGAATCACAGAGAAATACAGCTCTGTATTTGAAAATAGCGCCATTGTGGCGGCTAATTGACGCTCTGCGCATGCACAGAAGCGTCCGAGTGTTCCGGCGCCATTTTGGATAAGGGAACACACATTGAAAACATAGGGGGGGAAAAAAAAAAAAAACACTAGCACTGCACGTGCTCAGAGTGGCCGAACGGCGCCATCTAGGCTGGAATTACAGCATAGAGAAAACACCACTGAAGGAGAAAAACGGCGGCCATGACAGGGGACTACAAGAGACAGCAATCCCAAAGGTAGAGAAAAAAAGGGAATATAAACCACCACTTACTATAGGAATAAAAGATGGATATTTTTTAAATAAGAGGAATTAATAGGCAAAGGAAGAAGGGGAGTCCACTGCAAAGGTAAAAAAGCTTCTTTAAAGCTTTGGTAATGCCAGAAATCCAGTAGCCCCTTGAAACCACCAGAGCGGGGGTTCCCTCCATAGAAGCTCCTTTAGAGACTGTACAGGAGGGACTTCCAAACAGGAGAGGCTTGAACCTGCTGGGGCGAATGCGGTAGAGGCTTATTCATCTGTAACAGGAAAACTCCGTCCGTCCAACCTGTCAGGTGAGGATAAAAAAAGAATGCAGCAGGGTGTCTCCCCTTCAAATTTATAGTTAATCCAATCCTGTCAGGTTGTGGGGGCGGAGTCACAACCCAGTGTGTTCTGCCATGAAGGAGTCAGGAAATAATGATTTGATCCCCTGTAATGCCCACATACAAAGAAATAAAGGGTCTATCATTTTTATCATAGGTGCATTTTAAAACGATAGAGACAGAATATCAACCAAAAATCCAGAAAAATAAAACACTATACAAATGTTACAAATGGAGTTTCAGTTCAGTGGGTAAAAGTAGTATTTGATCCCCAAGCAAAACATGACTTAGTACTTGGTGGAGAAACTCTTGTTGGCAAGCACAGAGGTAAGACGCTTCTTGTAGTTGGTGACCAGGTTTGCACACATCTCAGGAGGAATTTTGGCCCACTCTTTACACATTTTCTCTAAATCCTTAAGGAGTCTTGACTGTTGCTTGACAACTCGAAGTTTCAGATCCCTCCATAAATTTTCTATAGGATTAAGGTCTGGAGACTGGCTAGGCCACTGTTGGCGTCATTGTCATGCTGAGAAAGCCATCTACGATCCGTTTTCAGTGTTCTGGTTGAGGGCAGAAGGATTTCATCCAAGATTTTACAATACATGGCCTCATCCATTGGCCCCTCAATGCAGCAAGGTCAGCCTGTACATTTAGGAGATACAGGGGCGTACCTAGAGCAATTGTCACTTGGGGAGTATCCTTTATCTGGGCTCTCCCCCAACTTTACCAATTTTTGTGTTTTTTTTTACATTTTAATGTTTTCAAGAATATTTATTGCACAAATACACATACCTTGTGACAGTCATGCTGCGTACACACGATTGTATTATCCAGTGGACAATCCACCCGTGTGTGGGTGTTCCGGCGGACTTTTTGTTCCCAAAAGTCCGGGAGACTTAGAAAGAAGTTTTGACTCAAAATTGTCCGCCAGACTTGGCAGTCCAGCGGACAAGCCGCCCGTTTGTGTGCTAGTCTGCCGGACTTTTGAAATGAACGGGTTTCCCTTTAAATCCATACCAGGCGATGGGGCTAGCGAGGTGTCGATCTCGCCGATGGAGGCGGAGACATTGAATTCCTTCACTAGTCCCGTCTACCATCGAGTCACGTTCAAAACGAACGGACTTTACTCCATGTGTGGGCAAGTCCGTTCATTTCAAAAGTCCGCTGGAAAAGTCCGGTCGTGTGTGGGCAGGTCCGCTCGTTCGGAAAGTGCGGCGGACCTTCACTGCAAAGTCCGGCGGGTTGTCCACCGGACCAAGTCCGCCGGATAGTCCGATCGTGTGCATGTACGTGGCATCATATGAAGTAACAGGTACTCTTTATGGAGGGATCTGGGGACCCCAAACCCCTCCTCTGCCAAGATCAGCGTTTTTGAATTCTGAATTTTTCTTTAAAATGGCGCCGTTGGCACTGAGATTTTGATCGGGTCTCTGATGTAGAAACCTGGAAGCAACGACCAAGCCGGCGGACGTGCTGGCTGGTGGCTCAGGCCTCCGGGTGGGATGGGAGACCTGGGTGGAGCGGTTGGGGGATGTGGATGTCACCTCCCACTCCTTGTAGTAACAGCCGATGCTGTTCATCCACAGCAGCCAGTGACCATAAACGGGACAGGCAAGAGGTGTCAGTCACTCCGGTGTGAGCAGGTCCCACATTTTTCAGATCGTACCATGGTCAGGGAAGTGAAGAGCTGGACTGGAGCTGCTATGGAGGGAGACATCAGAGTGAGATGGCCCATACTTTGCATCATCTGCTGTCCTCAGGGACAGAAGATTCGATCCAGAGATCCCACTCGATCCAGAGATCCCACTGTATGGCAATCTCTGGATCGGATCAATATCTGTCTACACCTGGGCTGCAGACACCCCCCCCCCCCCCTTTATCAAACCAGCTCATCTACTATACCTGGGTGGTGAACACAGCAACACCCCCCCCCCCCCCCCCACCACCCCTATCAGGTAAGCTCACAGCTCAGCTACTATAGGTGGGTGGTGGACACAGCAATATACAGCACATGCCTGGATTCTGCACCTTGTACATAGCCCAAACCTGGATTCTGCACCTTGTGCATAGCACATGCCTAGATTCTGCAATCCCACCCCTTATCAGGCCAGCTACACTATACCTGGGTGTTGGTGGACACAGCAACCCCCTCCACCCTTTCTCTGTTAGACCAGCAGAGTGGCAGTGCAGACACAAACTCTGACCAGCTCACCTCGGGCTCTCAGCCCCATCTAGGGAGGTCTGGACTCCGGAAGACTATGTGGACACAGTCTGTAACAGCAAATGCCCCGGCGGAGAACGATGACATACTCAACTCAGCTAAGCAGCAGTGCTGGGTGGAGCTAGCAGGAGGGAAACAAACAGTGACCAGACCGGGCTACTAGCAGAGCTGCGGGTGTTCTCACTGACAATAAAACTACCAAAGGGAGCAGCCAGAGCCAGGGATGCCCTTGGGATGGTGTCAGATGGTGTCACCTGTCCCAGGTGTGGAGCGCGCCCCCATAGCAACGCCACTCAGCCACTGACACCCTCCCAATGTGTGGCACCCAGGGCAGACCCCTCCGCCCGCCCCGTGGTATGCCCCTGGAGCAGAGAACAGCCCCAAAACAATGTTTCCATCTCAGTGCTTGACTGTAGGGATGGTGTTCTTAGAGTCATAGTCAGCATTTTTCTTCCTCCAAACACGCGAGTCGAGTTACATTTTGGTCTCATCTGACCACAGCACTTTCTCCCAATCCTTTTTTGAATCATTTAGATGTTCATTGCTAAACTTCAGACGGGCCCGTAAATGTACCTTCTTGAGAGGGACCTTGCGGGCGCTGCAGGATTTCAACCAATGGTGGCATATTGTGTTACCAATGGGTTGTTTGATCTCAAGGTAGTTGGGACCACAGTCGACATTCACAAGCTCCTCCCGTGTAGTTCTGGGCTGATCCCTCACTTTTCTCATGATCAGCCTTACCTCATGAGGCGAAATCTAGCATGAAGCTCAAGGGACTGATCAAGGGCGATTGATGGTAATTTGGCATTTCTTCCATTTGCAAATACTCACGCCAACAGTTTCCTTCTCCCCAAACTTCTTCTTACCGATTGTCTTGTAGCCCTTTCCAGCCTTGTGGAGGTCTACAATCTTGTCCCTGACGTCCTTTGACAGCTTTTTGGTTCTGCCCGTGATGGGGAGGTTTAAACGCAAGAAATATTCTGTGGATAGGTGTCTTTTAAACACATAATGAGGAGTTTAGGAGCACCGCCTTATATTGACAGAACTAATCTGTGTACCACATGAGCACATAATGTAGCCAGTCTGTGGGGGCCAGAATTATTGTTGGTTGGTTGGCAGGGGGATCAAATACTTATTTTACTCACTGAACTGCAAGCAAATTAACATTTTACATCATGTGTTTTTTCTGGATTTTTGGTTGATATTCTGTTTCTATCACTTAAAACCCACCTATGATAACAATTATAGACCCTTCATTTCTTTGTAAAATTGGCAAACTTACAAAATCTGTAGGGGAATCAGATAATGAATTTTCCCCACTGTAAATCCCAATTCCAAAACGTAAACAGATTTGTTTCTTTCAGATCAAAAAGGTGTAAAAAGAAATCAAAAATGGTTACTTCTGTTTTAGTGTGAGGTCACTAATTAATGGTCTCAGCTATTCACCATAAGGTATAGAGTTTTTTTAAATTTTTTTTTATTAACACACATAGCAGTGCACAAGTATTTCAACACAAAGTAAAAAGAAAAAAAAAACCTTCCCAATACATAAGCAGATCTTCTTACCTCACGCAGCCCCCTTTTCTCAATTTCATTGACACAATGGACCACCAAGCTGGGCACCATGGGAGGTGTGGTGGGAGCAAAGTCAGCCAGTAATCCCTGTTCATGGACAGATTACAGTTACAAAGGAGCCATAAATATGCTACAGTTACACGGTGTAAGCGTTCTAGAAAAATACATTAGCAGAGAACCGGGACACTGGTGCTAGTCGTCTAATTCTGACTTGGCGATGTGCTTAATGGGAAACTATATTGCATTTTGAAAGTAAATTTTGCGATGTCATTTTCATACATACATTTTTATATACTCACTCTGGTGACCCTTTATACACTACATGCTCAAAGGGTTTGCCGACTTCAGACAATCATACCTATATGAGCAGGTGCGGTATTCCTTTCCATTAATATGGAGTTGCTTAAACTTTGTTTCTAAAATAGTCCCCACTCTGAGAAGGCTTTCCACAAGATTTGCAGGAATTTGCGGGGGGCAAACAACCCTAGGTAGGTCGGGTCACCCACACCCCCCCCCCTCGGTTGGTCGTCAAGCCCAGGACCCCATCAAGTTGCGGTCAGGTTACGGGCACCATCTCCTGTGTTCTCTCCTCCTTTTCTGCATCACAGTGGCTTCTGCTATGCATTTCCTCCCCCGTCCTCCTCAGTGTCTAATAGTATCGCCTGTCCTTTCAATCGGGTGACTGTCTCAAGGCCAGCTTCCTGATTGGCCAGGAGGAAGATCAGTGTGGTGATGGCTATGCTCTGCGCCCCAAGCCCATCTTTTTTGAAGCCTATTAAAGCCTTTGGCTCTAATAATGTGGTTCAAAAATAAAAAGTTAAACATGTCATTGGAATCCATGTTCTGGGGTCCTTTATGTAGATTAGGGGGCCAGACACATGGATTTTGGGGGGGGGGGGGGGAGAGCGGCTCCTGTGTGCCCCTATGGGACAGGCCTCCCCTGGACATAGGGTGTATACCAAATGCAGCTAATATCCGTGCTAGTAGACGTGTGATTCGCGTCTTTACGAACTGAAATTCGGATGAACTCTTCATTATTCGGAGTTGAAAATTTATCGGATCGGATGTATCTGAATTTCCAAATCACAATAGTAGCAAACTTCCACGAATCCAAAAAATACAAAACGAATTCTCTAAATTTGAAAATGAATTTGAATTGCAATAAATACAGTAGGGATTAAAAGTGAAATAAAAGGAGGATTCCTGCTTAGGCTGCTGAATAGAATAGATTTTCTTTTTTTTTTTTAAATATTAAAAATCAAAACAGAACGAAGATATTTAGTCTTGTTAAATTTGAATTTCAAATAGATTTGAAAACAAATATAGGAAACAAATCCAAATATACGTAAAATTCTGAAAACAGATAATTCAAACATAACAAATAGGACTAAACAAAATTATTAACGCAACAAATGAATCCGAAACAACATTTTTCCATTGTGCACATTTCTACTTGCCAACAGATACAAGGAAGAATTTAGCAGAACTCGTTAGGACAAAATCAGGGTAAATATGGCCAAAGATGGCTTGATAGTTATACGAAATTTTCTCTACCTCATTTAAAAAAATAAAAATAAAAAAAAATAAAAAAAACAGTGCAGCTAACAATCTTAAGAAGGCATACAGATCACCAAGATGGAGAAGGCTCTTGTTGTCACATAGGTAGACTTTACAACCATTTGGAAAGCTTCTCTGCCAGTGTGTTCAATACTTCCATGGAGCAGCACTTGAGGTGCCGCTAGCATTAGGCAAGGATCCTGGTTCTCGAGAAGATAATGGCCACTGTGAAGCCATAAGTAGTCCGTTGCAAAAAAAGATTTCAGCTTTGAGATACAGTATATAAAAAGAGCCTGAGGGCTTTGACCCAGATTAGCTAAAGCTATTTTTTATTACCTAGATTACAGATTACAATGTAGGAGAAGGTTGTGCAGAAAACAATTTGTAAAATGAGGACACCACAAAGCTACCAATTCACTCCCCGGTCATCTCTCGACTTGACTACTGCAACTCCCTCCTAATTTAATCATTTTAATATAGCCCCCCCCCCCCCCCCTTCTTCAGTCCATCATAAATGCTGCTGCCTGACTCACCCACCTTACCAACCGCTCAGTGTCTGTTACTCTTGTCAATCCCTCTATTGGCTGCCACTCACCCAATAAAGTTCTGAATACTAACTACTTACAAAGCCATCCACAACTGTGCCCCCAGCTACATCACTAACCTAGCTTTAAAGAGGAAGTAAACCCTAATGGGTTTACTTCCTCTTTCATTCCCTGCAAAGGCAAAGCACAATGGACTACTATGCATCGCATAGTAGTCCATTATGTGTCACTTACCTGACACAGGAGCCAGCAAAGTCAGCGCTGTCCCCTGTAGTCCGGCGCATCCATCTTCTCGGTGGGGTCTCGTAGCTCCGCCGCTGTCATTCAGCGAAGCCGCGATTACGTCACTCCCGCGCATGCGCACAGGAGCTGACGCGCGGCATCTCCATCGTTGAAGATGCCGCGCTCAGTGCGCGCTGCTGTCTACGGCGCATGCTCGTCACCTCCTTCCATGCTCCCCTCTAGGACTTCCTCCCAGCTTCTTCCATCCTTTGAAACTCCCTACCTCAATCTGCCTGACTAGCTCCTAATCTATCCTGCTTTAGATGATCCCTGAAAACCCTCCTCTTTAAAGCACCCTATCCTGCTTATAACTAACGCACTGTTTTTACTGTCTCCATCAGCTCATCCACAACAGTTATTACCTATTCGTATAATTTAACCCTCCCTCCGAGTAGGGCCCTTCGATTCCTCTTGTACCAAATTGTATTGTAATGTCTGCCTTCATTTTGTAAAACGCTGTGCAAAATTGTTGGCACTATACAAATCCTGTATTATAATAATAATAATAATAATAAAGCACTGACTCCCGAAGGAGCAGCTGAAAAGATCGGGCTTACCGTTACCTTCACCTCGTGCGCGTCTAGGGGTTTCCCCGAGGTAGATGGCCCAAGAACTGTAGAGACTGACACCAGATCCACAAAGGGATTTTTATTTGCAAAAGATAGTTAACGAACACAGTCTCTCAACATGGGGTTAGAGGGTTTAGGTAGGGAAAAAATCCAGGTACTCTTAGTATTAAGCCAGTCTAGAAAAACACACCTCTCATGTCAGGAAATCCAGAGAACAGCCATTCACAACTGGATCCTCACTCTTATTGGATAGTCCTTCTCTCACCAGGTCTAGCAACCAACAAGGTGTTTAAATCAGATACAAGTCTCTGCCACAGACTTGGTGTAGAGCTCTTTAGTGAAACTGAAAAGATTGTAGGCAACTTGTAGAACCCTCGTATGGTACCAGTATCTTGCAGCCGGCCCGGCGATACCACACGAGACTGGATTCACTTGGGGTCTTGCAACTGGTCCAGGCTCTTGTTGAGAAGCCAACCTTGCGTGGCCTTCCCCCGAAGAGTCCTCCCCTGGAAACCTTCACAGTAGCTGGGCCTCTCCACTAACCGAGACGGCACCGGACCACCTCCGAATCCCTGCTTCAGTTTATTTACCTTGGGCTAGCCAGCCCTGAGGCTTGAAGTCGGGTGGATCCGCAACCCCAGCCCATGGTAGTCCTGGGGGCTGGTCAGGACAAGAGGTCAGAAAGCACTTCTGGAACAGAACTCCGAAACACGTGACATCCACACCTTAAGTACCCTCTCCCAGAAGGCTCAGCAAGAGTGACACTCCCACTGGGCTGGCACCGAGAAAGAGTAACCTTAATGCACCCAACTAGACTATACTCTGCACCCTGCCATAATGACAGCGCCACCTATGGTCAGGCAGAACACCCAGCAGTCCAGCTAGACTGGTGCTGAGGTCTAAATTTAGGAAAATTGAACACAAAAATAAAATGTGGTTCAAGGGTAAAGTTAAATGGCAAAACATGTCAGGAGCCGGCACTATGATAATAATAATATTATAATAATAATAATAATAATAATAATAAATATAAAAAAAGTAGAATGGGGAAAGGAAAGTGAATTAAAAAGGGAAGATTCTATAAAATTTCTTGCAGCGCTTGGAGGAGTTTTGCAGTGCTTAATCATAATTCTATAAGACTATGGGGCAAGAAGAAGGACTGTACGATTACCTGCCCCTTTTTTAGGCCTGTGTTCTGAACAGGCAGTGAGGCTGGAGGGCACTGCTTGGGGCAATAGTCTCTGCATTCGGGATGTATCAGAATCCGACAGTTCCGGCATTTCAAGGACATCTTCCCGAATCTGGTCTTGTGTCCGCAGACAGTGCACTGTTCAGCACGGATCATCTGTGACAGTGTACGGCATATTGGAATCAGTGTCAGTATTAAAGATAAGGAAAAAATAAATAACAGCAATGGCATGGCAGGGATTAGTGACAGATACATTATTAAGGATTTATATAGCTCCAATACCTCCTTCAAACAGAACTTTTACAAACAAGGTTAAACAATACCCATGCTTAAAAAGATTTACAACAAAAAACATTTAGTTTTACAGCAAAATATATTGCAAAAAAATATATCCTAGGAGTGAGAATTCTGTCCTAAAGAGTTTATAATCTAGACTAGCCTTTCTCAACTTTTTTATCGCAGAGGAACCCTTAAAATAATTTCCAAGGCTTGAGGGACCCCCCCAGTTAAAACCAAATTTGGGGGCGGTGGGAAAAATGCTCCTTATATTGGTGACCATTGGGATGAATGCCCCCCTAAAGTGATGATTAGTATGCACCCTTTACAGACATCTAAAAAGATTATCAGTGTCTGCTCAAGTGGTGTTGGTTCTAGAAGTTTGCAGGCACCAAATGGGAGGTAAATCAGGAAGGCCTACTAAGCTCTTGAGGAACCTTGGTTGCAAAAGGCTGATCTAGAGGATTCAGGAGAAGAAAAAGGTACAGAAGAAAATATTATTTGCACAAATACATTCTTCCCACCAAGTACATACTTTGCCAGACAGTAGTGCTGAAACAATAAGCTATATATAAAACGTAGCCATACATGGCTGGTCAGGTAATGGAGGTGGCAAGAACTCTGAAACAGTAGTGGAAGACGAAGCCGTATTGGATGAGGAACTCTTACATAGTCTGGCAGGAGATAGAGAAGGAAGCAGTGCTGGATCACAAATCTGTGTAAAAGGTGACAGTATGGGGGAGATTAGCTAAAAAGCTAAAATGGGTGCAGCTGTGCATAGTAACCAGTCAGCTTCTTGGTTTATTGCCATAAACCATACATGTTTCATAAACACTCACAAAAGAATGCAAAGTTGTAATGTATAAAAAAACAAAAAAAAGGAAAAAACAAAAAAACAAAAAACAAAACAAAAAAGGAACACAAAATAGGCAATTACAGCTTTCAACTGCATAGAGTTCACTAAGAGGCGGTTCACACAGGGGCGACTCAGATCCGACTTCAAGTCGCCCCAAGTCACCTCAGGTCGCACAACATATAGATATCAATATAAGTGAATGAGAGCCGTCTTAATGCACACTACTGAAGTCACTCCGACTTCAGAAAAGGTTCCTGTACTACTTCAATCCGACTTGTAGGCGACTGGTACCCATTGATTTCAATGGCGGTCGCCTCCAAGTCGGATCTCCGTCTATACGGAGGCAACTCTCAGAGAATTATCAGCTCTCAAAAGGAGTTCCTCCCTGAGAGCTCATTCTCTGATTGGCCACGGCAAGTCGCCTGGCCTGGGGCGTCCGAAAGTCGCGTCCGAAAGTCGCGTCGCCCCTGTGTGAACCGAGCCTTAAGAGAACATACAGCTCCACCTAATAGCTGAAAAATTACAGAGCCAATAAAGCAGTGATGGCGAACCTTGGCACCCCAGATGTTTTGGAACTACATTTCCCATGATGCTCAAGCACTCTGCAGTGTAGTTGAGCATCATGATAAATGTAGTTCCAAAACATCTGGGGTGCCAAGGTTCACCATCACTGCAATAGAGCATTAATCTTGCACACTCCAAAAGGAAGATAACCTACAGCATTCTACCCCAATATCAAATCTACAAATCAGGTCTACTGGGGCCAAGCCTGGGGCATCAAGCCAACCTCCCCAAACCCTTTCAAATTTGGTGGGTTAGCCACAATGCTGGTAAATAACCTTTTCATATCTTAAATTAGTACCCATATGGTCTAGCCATCCTTAAGGGATGGAGGGGGTAAGTGCTTTATCAGTGGAGGAGAATTTGATGTGCCTGAAACAAGGCTCTGGAAACTGCGTCCTTAGTAAAAGGCATCTAGTATAATATCAAAAACTCCCAGCAGTGGCTGGGGTCAGAAGGGATGTCTGTTTTGAATACTCTATTGACCGTTGCAAGAACAGTGTGCAGTAAAACTTTTAAAGCAAATTTTGAATACTTGGGACTGAAAAAAAAAAAAGAAGTAAATTAATGAACTTGTGGAATGTACACAAAAATCAAACCTAACAAAAAAAAAAAAAAGACTCAGACTTACCGGTGACGGTATGTCTAAGAGCCTTTCAGGACAACCCCGGAGAGAGTGTAGCTCCACCTTGTAATTAGGAAACACATGCCCACTTTAAAAACACCTCCTCTTCCTCCATGGCTTCAGTTATTGTGGCCTTCCGACGCTGGAAAACAAACCACAGAAAGCACAACACCATGGTAGAACTTAATACATTTACTAAGCATAACCTAGGGAGGGAAGTAACGGTTGTCCTGAAAGGCTCTTAGAAATACCGTCACCGGTAAGTCTAACTGAGTCTTTCTCAAATCGCCTTTCAGGACAACCCCGGAGAGGATAACCGAGAAACTTACCCTAGGGCGGGACTACTGCCTGCAGTACCTTCCTGCCGAAGGCCTGATCTGCTGCAGACAGTAGATCTAACCGGTAGTGCCGGAGAAATGTCGAATAACTGGACCAAGTGGCAGCCTTGCAGATTTGTTCAGGCGATGCACCGGCCCTTTCAGCCCAGGAAACTGCCGTGGATCTAGTAGAGTGGGCAGCAATACCTGAGGGAGGTATTTCTCCTTTTGCTTTATAGGCTTCTGTTATAGCCAACTTAAGCCACCTACCCAGCGTACTTTTAGAAGCTTTCTCCCCCTTGCGTGATCCAGAAAATATCACGAAGAGGGCGTTTGATTTTCTAAAATCTTTAGTAACTTTCAGAAACTGTAATAGACACCTTCTCACATCCAATGTGTGAAAAACTTCCTCTCCTGCATTTGCTGGGGTTGCAGAGAATGTAGGTAACACTATTTCCTGTGATCGATGGAAAGTTGAGGATACTTTCGGTAGGAATGCTGGATCCGTCCTCAGTACCACCCTGTCCTGATAAATTCTAAGGAAGGGTTCTGTAATAGCTAGAGCTTGGAGCTCGCTGACTCTCCTGGCCGAGGTGGTGGCCACCAAAAAGATTGTTTTTAAAACCACCTTCTGTAAAGAAGCTTCCTGTAAGGGTTCAAACGGTGCTCCCGAGAGACCCTGTAAAACTGTAGACAAATCCCAACTGGGAAAGTCTTTAAGGGCTACTGGTCTATTTCGAGCAAGAGCCCTAAAAAATCTAGAAATTAAAGTTTCTTTAGATAAAGTCCTTTCAAAGAAAACTGATAAGGCAGCCACCTGAGTCTTCAGGGTACTGGCTGCGAGACCCTTCTCCATTCCTTCATGGAGAAACTCCAAGACGGACACCGTGCTCTTGACCTTGAGTTCTCTAGAACTGCACCAGGAGTTGAACTTTTTCCAGACCTTCATGTAAATTGCCTGTGTAACTGCCTTCCTACTAGACAGCAGGGTCTTTACTACTTTATCTGAGAGACCTTTGGCTTTTAATAGGTCCTCCTCAGAAACCAGGCGGTTAGCTGTAGGAGTTCCACCTCTGGATGACTTACTGTCCCCTGGGATAACAGATCTTTTCTGAGTGGTAACCTCCATGGGGGCTTTGAGGCTAGGTTTCGAAGACCCGCGAACCAGGGCCTTTTTGGCCAAAAAGGAGTGACTAGTATTAAGTCTGTCCTTTCTTCCCTGAATTTCCTCAGTACTAGTGGAATTAGAGGAAAGGGGGGAAAGGCGTAGCACAGCTGGTAATGCCAGGGGTGAGCAAATGCGTCCAACCCTATTGCTGCATCTCCTCGGTGAAGAGAAAAGAATCTGTCCACCTTTGAGTTCTGCTGGCTGGCAAAAAGGTCTACCTGTGGAACCCCCCAGGCCTCGGAGATCATCAGGAACACTTCCTGATTCAGACTCCATTCTGCCTCCAGCAATTTGCGCCTGCTTAGGAGGTCCGCAAACAAATTCTGAGAGCCCTTCAGATGCACTGCCGATAGTGAGGCTGTGTTCTGCTCTGCCCAGGCTAACAACAGATTGGCCAGCTCCATCAAGCTCCTGCTTCTGGTTCCCCCTTGCTTCATAATGTAGGTAACCGCTGTCGTGTTGTCTGACAACACCTGGACGTGGTGGCCTCTCAAACTCTGCTGAAAGGCCACTAAACCCAGAAAGATCGCCTTCAACTCCCTCCAGTTGGATGATCTTTGAGCTTCCTGTTTGGACCAGACCCCCTGAGATGTCTGACCATCCAGATGGGCTCCCCAGCCCCAGGCACTTGCGTCTGTAGTAAGGCGCTTGTCCACAGGAAAGGTCCACACCAGGCCCCTTGAGAGGTTTGCCTGGTCTCTCCACCACCAAAGAGCCCTTTTCGTCCTTGACGAAATTTTTAGCTGTTTTTCCAAAGGATCTTGATGGGACCAGCTTGACAGAACCTCCCTCTGAAGGGGTCTGGAATGGAACCTGGCCCACTGAACAGCCGGGATTGCTGCCGTAAGCAGGCCCAGAACTGCCATAGCCGTCCTGACTGAGACTGTCTGGTTGCTCTGTATCCGTTGTACAGCTAGCTGCAACTTTTCCTGTTTTTCCAACGGCAGGAAAACTTTCTGGAGAATCGAATTTAATGTATACCCCAGAAATTTCATTTCCTGTGAGGGGGTCAGGATTGACTTCTCTAGATTTAGAAGCCATCCCAGGCCCTCGAGGTGAGACTGGGCCCTCTGGAGATTGACTAGGACCTGCTCCCTGGAGTCTGCAAAAAACAAAAGGTCGTCCAGGTAAGGGACGACTGGAATCCCCTTCAATTTCAGGGGCTCCAAAGCCTCTGCCATAATCTTCGTAAAGACCCTGGGAGAGGACGAGAGTCCGAACGGCAGAGCCCTGAATTGGAGGTGCCATACCGAACTCCCCACCTTCAATGCCAGGCGCAGGAACTGCTGCGATGCCTGATGAATTGGTATATGAAGGTAGGCATCCCTCAGATCCAGGGATGCCATGAAGCATTCTGGGGTCAACAGCTTTGTGATGGAGAAAATTGTATCCATCCTGAAATGTTTGCACCTGATCGACAACGCTCTTCACGAACAGATTTGGAGACAGCCTGTCCCATTGTTCGCGAAAAGCTGACAGTCTCCCCCCCACTGGGGAGATATTGTCACTTGCTCTTAGGGGACTGCTCTGGGGGAGATCTAAAGAGGACTCCACCCTTGCCTTTGCCCTTCTGTGAACCCCATCTGCTCTTGCGCTCCTGGTCTTTTTTATGGGACTGCTGAAAAGCAGGAAAATTCTTTTTGGCAATCTGCTTTTTCTTAACTGGAAAAGCCTTCTTTTTATCGGCTGTTCTATCCAGCACAGACTCTAAATCGGGACCAAAGAGCAAGTCACCCGAGAAGGGAAGACCACACAGCTTGACCTTAGAAGCAGTGTCCCCAGACCATGTTTTCAGCCAAACTGCTCTCCTGGCTGAATTTACAAGAGCCGAAGACCTAGCGGCCAGTTTAACCGATTCTGCTGATGCATCCGCCATGTATTTGACTGCATTCAGGATCAGTGGAAAGGACTCTAAGAGATCCTTGCGGGGTGCCCCCGCCTCAATATGGCTCTTCAGCTTCTCTACCCAACATTCCAGATTCCTGGCCACCACCGTAGCTGCCATTGCTGGTTTTAGACTGACTGACGCAGCATCCCAAGCTTTTTTAAGGATGGAGTCAGCTTTTTTGTCCATTGGGTCTTTAAGGATCCCCATATCCTCAAAGGCTAGATCCGTTCGTCTGGATACCTGCGAGAAAGCTGCATCGACTCTGGGTTTTTTGTTCCAAACCTCTGAGTCCTTATCTTCGAAGGGAAACCTTCTCTTGAGAGCTTTAGAGAAGAAAGGGGCTTTTTCTGGGTCCTTCCACTCCTTTCTCACTGAGTCTGAGAGGACCCTGTGGACTGGAAAAACTCTCCGTTTTGTTTCGTCCAACCCCTGGTACATTTTGTCATGAACTGACAGTTGTACTTTTTCTTCTTGAATTTCTAGAGTAGTGTAGATTGCTTTTAGAATATCATCTACTTCCTCTAGTGATAGCTTGAATTTGGAGCCCCTGCTATCTTCTTCCTCTTCCTCCTCCTCAGAATCCCTGAAGGAGATGAGAGTACTACCCCCTTAGTCTCCAGACTCTTCAGTTTCCACCTGTCTGGATGACGACGCCCTGGGGCTGGGCGGTAAGTTCTGAGGCTCGGTCTGTGGGAGGGTTTTGTATCAGGATGGACCTGACTGAACTCAAGGAGTTTGTCAGCTCTTTAACCGAAGAAAACAAATCCTTATATTTGTGAGGATCAAAGTATAAGAAACCAAGATGGTTGACAGTATGTTTCACTAAATGCTTATCTTGTCTGGTTTATTCTCAGTAACTTAAAGACACATCATCCTTAAGTCCGGATGGGTGCAGTCACGTACACATAAGAGGAAACCTTATCTTAAGGACCATCTGCCACATCAGCTCTAAAAGCAGAAGACGCCTAGAGAATTGCCTTTTATGGAAATTGTTGTTGTGTTTCAACATTCCTGAAGCCTGTCTTTTGTGTATATAAGAGACCTGTGTTAATAAAGAGTCTCAGAGTTGGGTGCAGTCTTCTGAGCAGAAATACTGAGAACTTCTTTCCGTGTCTCTTTGCTTAGATAAGAACTCTAATAATAATTGGGAAACGGTAACATAACTTGATGAGTAGGTGACTTGCTGTAGTCACACCTAACATTTTGGCGCCCGAACAGGGACTCGCTGAAGAAACTACAAGAGGCGAACGAACATAAGGACGGAACGAAGAGGTCGGGCACATCAGGAACCACAGACAAAACCTGCGCAGGTAAGAAAAGCTTTATTTTCTTATAAACTCTGTGCTTCTTAGATTTGTGCCCACCCGATCTGTCTGTATTGTTCTTCAGGTAAAACCAACCTCTGTAGTAAGCGAGTCTTGAATTTAATATTTGACTTATGTTACCGTTGTTTCTTGTCTGTCTCCTTGTCATCTGTCTGTTGTGACTGAGATAAGCCCTGTTTGTATGGTGTGAATTGAAACATATATCATCCCAATGAGTAACGGAATGCGCCCTTAACTCGTAAGAGTACTTTGGGGGTCCGACACTTAAGTTTGATATACGCTTTTTGATTCATGAGCCTAAAAAAACGGGTTGAAAGTATAAGTCCTGACTGCCTCGATAAAGCAGGAATAAGAAACGAATGCTGAGAGATTCCATGGTAATGGGAAGGGAATAAGGTCTCCACAAAGTCCGGAGATCTAGTTATATGTGTTTGGCCACCAAAAGGAATGCTTGTATATGTTGTAGCCGTCAGTCTGGTCATAATATTTGTCAGTTGGCTAGCATATAAAGTAATTCGATTTCAGAAATCTCATCCAGGAGAGGTTTTTAGTATTTTGGCACCCTAGGAGGAGAAGGCAACGAGACACTTAGTAAGTGATCCAAACGTCACCTAGGCAAGACTGTCAAAATGGGCCAGACACATGGTAAACCCCAGGAGGAATCTCAGAAATGTTATGCTGTTAAAGACATAATTACAATGTTGTATGGGAAGGACAAGGCACAGGGCACGAATAGAGTTCTCAAGAAATTTGGAATGGATGGGGAAAATGGGCTAAGTGTAGAAGGTTGGGAGAATATAAAGAGAGACAGACAGGGAGAGGTTATAGAAGGCAGATGGGTATCACAAATACAATGTTTAATTAAGGTTTCCAACAGGGCTAAAGAGGAGGGATGGAAGTATTGTCATGAACAGGGTGGATGGGACATGAAGGTCCGACGCAAGAGTCTCCCTTCAGCTCCCGAGGATGGAGTAGAAACGGAAGGTACTCCACCTCCTTATAGCACTACCAAACCGGGTAATGAAAGACCAAAACTTTATCCTTCCTTAAGAGGAAGAGGATGGGTATGCCGAGTATGCGGTACCCAGAATACAGACTGGGCACTGGAATGTGTACATTGCGGAGCTCAAAGACCAGAGTCCGTAGCTCCAGTCCACAGTCGGACTAGGGTAATACAAGTAAATAATCCAAATGCGGGTCAAGCAGGACAGCCACCTACAGTGACTCAACAAGTCGTTCTGAGGACATGGGCACCTTGGTCGGCTGACACTCTTATGGCATTAATACAGAATGCTCCTGATCCCGTAGCAAAACCTGCCGCATTCTGTAGATTCGTGACACAATTACTAGACACACATGAAGCAGCTTGGCAAGATGGGGAAGATTTGTGTAGACATAAAATGACACTAACAATGTTTAATCAATTTATGAATGAAATTGCTCCACATAGACCACAAGGGGATCCAGCAGCAGATCCACCAGGAATACACCCCCGTCATATAGACTCTAGACCCCTGTTTATTAATCAGTTACGAGAATTTTGCCAAAGGAAACAGCAGGAAAGGGGTTCGACAGCGCCCATAAAACAGGCCCCAGGTCAGACTGTTACAGAATTTTACCTCAACATGGAAAGCATGATGGCTGACGAAGGTCTAGATTTAGCCTTACCCGTCACCATTAGGGCTTTCAATCGGCAGTTTATGGAAGGACTAGTACCCCAAATAGGTGACAAACTGAAGGCATGTACTCCCGAATGGAGAGCCATACGGGACAGAGGAACATTGTTGCAGAAAGCACAAGGCATAGAGGCTGATTTAGCAGAAGCTAAACACAGAAGGACACCGGGAGTTAACACTGTTGCCCGGGTCAATGAAGGAGGGAATTCCTCCCGTAAACCTCTTACCTGTTATTACTGCAACAAGGTGGGACATATAAAAAGAAACTGTAGGAAAAGAATAAGAGACGAACAGGAAGGAAATACGGACAGAGACACGAGGGACAACAGACAGAGGCGTACCAACGATAGGGACGATCCGACAGCATGACTTGCCCCAGTCCTAGCTGAATCAGAGAATAAAATGCTCCACATGTTGATGAAGGTGGAAGGTAAACATATTCCTTGTTTAGTTGACACAGGAGCATCACGCAGCTTATTATCCGATTCAGTAGTCCCTCCACACATGACCTCCCGTGACACCATACCCATAAGTGGTTATGACTGTCTTTTGTCCGATGCCCCACTGACTAAACCTTTAAAAGTAAAAATAGGGAATCACATGTTTTTGTCACGCTTTTTGATTTCCAGAGGAGCCCCTACTAATTTATTAGGAGCAGACATTCTTCAGAAAATAGGAGCAAACATTACTTATCATCCAGATGGTATGGTCACCCTAGCAATAGGAGATGACCCAGAGGGTATAGAAATCTGTAATAAAATACAATGTTTGGAAGAAGAACCAGAACCGTCCAATACACCCTCGCCGGAAATAGATCAAATTCTTCTGGGAATAGTGTCATATTGTAGACAATGGATACCACATGCCAGTTCTCTGATGCAGCCATTATATGATTGCTTGAAAATAGTACCCTATGTACTCACAGAAGCAGGTCATAAATCTTTTAGCACCTTAAAAAAGTTACTAATTTCGGCACCTGCGATCGGGATTCCTGACTATACCAAAACATTTCATTTGTACATTGCTGAAATCACGGGACACGCAACAGGGGTGTTGACACAACAACACATCAAACAAAGGCCGGTAGCATACTTCTCAGCGGCTCTCGATCCTGTCTCTAGAGGATCACCGTCCTGTGTACGAGCAGTCGCAGCAGTGTCAATTATCATTGACAAATCCTCAGAAATTGTCTTAGACAATCCTGTAGTGGTACATACCACACATGACATACACGCCATCTTGTCACAGGTTCAGCCAAAACACATATCAATGGCGAGGCAGCTGCGTCTGCAATGCACCTTGCTCCTACCTCCCAATGTTACCTTCCAGCGATGCACTTCTTTTAACTTAGCACAACTTTTACCCTTACAGACAGATTTGACAGGGGGGAGTAATGGTGAAGGCACAGCACAAGAAACTCAGGATTCTGACACACTTTCATTTCATGACATAACATCTGATGAACACGATTGTTTTCAACTTATGGAACAAGAGACCACGGGGTTCGCACATGTCACAGACACACCCATTGCAAAGGCAGAACACACACTGTACATAGATGGTAGTAGATTTTCCGATGACAAAGGTAAATATCACACAGGTTATGCTGTGGTAACGGACACACAGGTAATTGAGGCAAAGTCACTACCAGCACACATGTCTGCACAAGAAGCGGAACTAACAGCTTTATAAAAAGCCTTAGAACACTTAGAGGGACAAGAAGGGAACGTTTACACTGATTCTGCATACGCCTACGGTGTGGCACATGATTATGGCCACATATGGAAAGCTAGAGGTTACCTTACAGCAGCAGGCACACCTGTTAAACATGGTGAAGGAATCAAAAGAGTCCTGAACAATCTTCAAAAAGTTAAAAGAGTAGCCATTATGAAGATAGCGGCACACACGAGCGCAAAAACAACTGAGGCAAAAGGAAACGCATTTGCAGATTTAGCTGCAAAGAAGGCAGCTCTAGGGGAAGTAAGCCCTGAGACCTTAGCCACGGTACAGGTGAGTATGCCACATGGCAGCAGCTGATCGAACTACAGGAACAAGCAGGGACTACTGAGAAGGACCATTGGGTTAAGGAGGGAGCTGCACCAGGCCTTGACAATGTATGGAGAGAGGGAGAAAAAATATGTCTACCCGCTTCTCTATACCCCGCAATGGCAGCGGCTGTCCACTTGCCCACTCATGTCAGCTCCAATTCTATGTATAGGATTGTAAGCCAAGGATGGCTAGCCCCTGGATTCAGTAGTACTGCAAGGAACTACTGTGCTGCATGCCAAATCTGTCTGTTAAATAACCCAGGACAGAGAGTGAAAACCCCACGTAAACATCAGGTCCGGGCCCAATATCCCTTTCAGAGACTGCAAATTGACTACATACAAATGCCCAAGAGCGGCCCTTTTGAATTTGTTCTCGTGTGCATCTGCCTATTTTCAGGCTGGCCAGAAAGTTATCCTGTGAAATCAGCTACGGCAAAAGCCACCGCCAAGAAACTGATTACTGAACTGATACCTAGGTTTGGTCTCCCAGAAACAATAGAATCGGATAGGGGGACACATTTCACGGGAGAAATAATGCAAAATGTGATGGCAATGTTAGGGGTTCAACAAAGTTTTCACACCCCTTACCACCCACAGAGTTCAGGATCAGTAGAAAGAGTAAATGGGACAATAAAGCTAAAAATACAAAAAGCCATGCAAGAGTTAAATAAACCATGGCCTGAGTGTCTACCCTTAGCTTTGTTCTCTATTAGGTACACTCCAACAGGAAAAACCGGGTTATCCCCATATGAAATACTTTTTGGAAGTGTACCCAGATTAGGTTTATATTTTCCTCAAAGTATGCAATTGCAATGTGATAGTTTAACTACATATGTGATACAATTGCAACAGCGTCTAACTAAAATCCACAAGAGTGTGTATTCTTCTCTTCCAGACCCTAATTCTGTCACAGGTACTCACGACTTACAACCGGGAGACTATGTGTATGTAAAGAAACATACCAGGAAGACACTGGAACCAAGGTTCGAGGGTCCTTTCCAGGTGCTATTGACTACAGCAACCTCAGTGAAATTGGAAGGGAAACCTACCTGGATCCACGCTTCACACTGTAAAAAGGAGCCAGTTGGCAAATGACAACATGTATCTTTTTATTCTTTTTGTTTCAGTAATCCTGGCCAATAGTTTGGTTGCCTCACAGAATGAAATTCGCAAGGATGAAGGATTTTCTAAAAAAATGTTATTACTGAAGTTTAAATATGCTTATGCTCGGAAGTCAGGATATGAGAAATGTTGGGTTTGCAGTAAATTACACCCCAGCACGGCTAAAATACCACTGATGGCAGTTCCTATAAATTATACTGATCTTGCTAACAGTAGCATTAACATAATTGGAACAAATACCAGCAAGACAGTAATGTTTAAATCGAATGGCCTCGCCTTTCCCCCTGATTGGTGTTTCAACCTAGGGAACACAACGGGAGGAAATAGAGAATGCCAAGACAGCAAGTTTAACTTGTCCATTGTCGTATTAAATGGAAGCTTCTACCCCAGTAATACCAGTACACACCAGACATTATGTGACTTCCTCACTAACATTGTGGATAATAAGGTTAGGTGGTTAGTGTCCAACCTTTCCCTCTATGGATACACCTCTCGTTATAGACGTAATATCAGTTCAAGTCCAGTAGCCTTAGGAAACAATATATACATCTGTTGTGGGGATAAGTGTTATACCTGGATACCTAGAAGGGCTCAGGGATGGTGCTACCTCGCAAGTTTGGTACCAGTAATGGGAGTAGTGGGTGATGAACGAGGTGATCACCTACTAGAAGCTAGTATGCACCCCAGATATCCCCTCAGATATCGTAGCAAAAGAGAAATATTTTTAGAGCAGGACATGGCATGGGCTTGGTTCCCGTCCTGGACAGGATGGGGTATAGACTTAATGAAGCGACTAAATAACTATACTGGAATAATTAATGAAATTTTGGAGAAAAACTCTGATGACATTACTAAGTTAAATCTAGAGACCAGAGCCATCACAAAACAAATAGAATTACATGAGTTAGCGATTGAAAGTATGAGTGCAGCATTAACAGGACTCTGTGAGACCACAGAAGACTATGAATGTTGTACTTGGATACATAACACCAGCATCGAAGTACCCGATTATTATGACATCATTGCACAACACCGCACGGAAGTAAAGGATCTACAGGGGAAGGCCCGTAATATTGGCCGTGACTGGGATCCTTTTGGTGGAACTTTTAGTTTCTCAGGGTTATTTTCTTGGTTCAAGAAGGCAGCAATGACGATTATAGTAGTGCTTATATTCATATTTCTCATTTATTTGTGTTTTAAGTTGTTTATGTGTTTTTGCAAGAAAGCCAAGGTAAATGCTGTAGAAAAGATGGAACTTTTGTAAGTTGATAAGTTGGATAAGATAGATGGATTTAGTTTCTTGACATCACCCATCTTTCAGAAAGGCCACTCTTCCTGAATTTTAGATGTTGGTACTATCCAGGGGGATGGGTGTATGCCCCTCTGACAACTCGCGGTCAGGGAGAGTACTTTGGACATAGGCCGACTAGAACTTGTTCAGGTGGACCCAGGGTAAGAGGGAAGGGTGATGTCAAAAGGGGGAAATTGTGAGGATCAAAGTATAAGAAACCAAGATGGTTGACAGTATGTTTCACTAAATGCTTATCTTGTCTGGTTTATTCTCAGTAACTTAAAGACACATCATCCTTAAGTCCGGATGGGTGCAGTCACGTACACATAAGAGGAAACCTTATCTTAAGGACCATCTGCCACATCAGCTCTAAAAGCAGAAGACGCCTAGAGAATTGCCTTTTATGGAAATTGTTGTTGTGTTTCAACATTCCTGAAGCCTGTCTTTTGTGTATATAAGAGACCTGTGTTAATAAAGAGTCTCAGAGTTGGGTGCAGTCTTCTGAGCAGAAATACTGAGAACTTCTTTCCGTGTCTCTTTGCTTAGATAAGAACTCTAATAATAATTGGGAAATGGTAACATAACTTGATGAGTAGGTGACTTGCTGTAGTCACACCTAACATATTGTTGAAATGTTTCCTCTTCCACCAATTCTCTGATACAATTTCTGCACATTGCCTTCTGCCATGAATCTCTGAGGGGGGTCTTGCAAGAAGGACATTTTCTCTGACCTGGTCTAGCTTTTCCTAGTGATTTTTCCTGAAACGACATACAGGTTTTAACTCACTAAAAGCTCTCAACAACCAGTTGCTTAACACCAAGCCAGTGCAGAGACCCACCACCAAACAGACCACTAGTGAGACCCCAGAACTAGGCTGCAAAAGGTCAGAGCGAAGTCCACCTCTGACCTGCAGCGACAGGCCCCCAAGAGGGGGGAACAGACAAAGACATAGCCCAACAGTAAAGCAGAGGGTGCCAGTGCACCTTACGTACCTGGGCTGGAACGGTGCTAGGGGCGCCTGTCTCCGCCATAGCTGGCTTACACTCTTCCATCGTTTGAGTGAGGCAGCTATCACAAACAGCTCTGTCGTTTTAAATTTTCCCGGCCGCCGCGTCATCAGGGCCGGCCGGAAGCGGAAGCACGCGGTCACCTGACCCGCCCCATGATCCCTGCGTTCCAGGCGCTTGAACCACGGCGCCACGCCCCCTCAGAGCGCCCGCGCGTCACCGTGAACGACGCCGTCGCCGCCCGTGACCCGGCGCCGAAAACGGAGCCATGCCGCTGACCTGCAGCGGCCTCCGCCAGCAACAGAGCCCTCCCTGCGCTAACCAGCGGACACCGGGCACCCGACGCCGGCACTCCGAGGGTCCTTACTCCCGTGAGATGGCGGGACCAGGAGCTCCAGGAGTCCTCTCCCCGTGGAGATGCTGCTGGGGGTCAAAAAGAAACAACCTGCAACGAAAGGTAAGCCTTACTCCCCTGCAGAGAGTGTAGCTCTCCCTGGTTCAGGCACATGCTTCCTCCAAGGAGGAAACACAATAACTGAAGCCATGGAGGAAGAGGAGGTGTTTTTAAAGTGGGCATGTGTTTCCTAATTACAAGGTGGAGCTACACTCTCTCCGGGGTTGTCCTGAAAGGCGATTTGAGAAAAAACACTTATTGTCCCAAAGTGAATTGAACCACAGATTCCTAGTCTAGGCACTGAATTTATTAGGAGATATAAAACACCTCTTGCTGCCTTTGGTGCTGCTCCTCAAAAGATTGGGATAATCTCCAAATGGCACACAAACAAGAAGAGCGCACACTAGCAAGCCTAACAAATTGGCTAAAGGAGGAAACGCGTAGTCATGCCCACTGCTCACCCGCTGGTGAGGTCCTCCAGCAGATCCCCTCCAACACACTGTGCCTGTGTACAGAGCTCTGGTCTGTCCTGAGAGCACTATCCAGGACAAGTAACTACAGAGGCGCCCATGCTGGGGAGTGTTGAGTACATGCTTTTTCTATTTTAATTTTGTGAGTGGCCAATTTACATTTGATTTTATGGTTGTTAACCTCATGAGGCATGAAATATGAACAAAACATATCCCTCTACAGAATCTGCTGGTCTTAATCCAGAGCATCAAGTGTAATTTCGGTAGGCTGCTTTGTTCTTCTGCCATTATCATGAATCACTTCTGGCAAGTTTTCCTGACACTAAAAGAAAAATAGTGACAAGGGAAAGATTGACAGCCTCAGCTCTGTGTGCTGTGTGGAGGGCATTCTTGCCAACAGTCCTGATTTTCCCGGGACACTCCCGATTTTGGGACCCTCGTCCCCGATTAAAATCCCCGGATTTTGCTTTTGCCCTGGGAAATCGGCACTGTTTTGGGCAAAAGCTGCAGCAGGCTACAAAAAGATGGCCACCGCAAGGACTGTTACTCCATGTGTTCAGTGGAGGGGGGGGGGGGGAGCGGTAGCCAGGCGTCCCTATACATTTTTTTTACAATGTTGGCAACTATGGGAGGGGTGTGTGTACTTTGCCTCCAATCAGCTCTTGGAGCTCTCCTCACTGAGCTCTGCAAAGTGCAAGTTCAGTTCTCCACACCTTTTTTTTCTGAACTTTCAGACCACCTTTAAAATCTGTTCAGCACGTCAACAGATGTAGAGGAGAGAGGGCTGCAGATAAACAGGTACAACTGACATAGGAGGATTTGTTTCATCACTGTGTATCACCTGAGGCTATTCACTTCACTGGGTAGTTGGAAAAGTTTACAACCAGTTTAAAGCCTTTAAGGGCTCTTTCACACCAGGCGATCCGCCTGGCAGACTCTGGGGAACGCTCCGCTGATCCCCACTGAGCAGGTGGATGACCGCTCCATCTCCACTCACTGTGCAGAGACGAACCTGTCAGAGCCCTGCTGTTCTCTATGGGGAGATCGGATAAAAATGGACCGCCTGTCTGTTTTCATTTGATCTCATCTGATGGAAAACAACAGTATCTCCATCCATTTGGATTTCACTGGTCGGATCGGATAGCAGCGGGTGTCAGCGGACATGTCACTGCTGACATCCGCTGCTCCATAGGGCTGAATGGAAGGTCTAATCAGGTCCGCCTGAAAAACTGACAGGCGGACCTGATCGGAAAGCTCGTGTGAAAGGGATCTAACTCTATTGCACTTAGTGTGCACTCTTCTTGTGTGCAGGTTTGAGCCCTGGTTCAAATCCTTGTTAAATCCCATGACAAATCACTTCAAACCTAGGCTTACTATCAAAGCTTAATTGAACAAGCTGAAGTTAGATGTCGATTGGTTACTATGTACAGCTGTACCAGATTCCGATTGCACCAGTTTTAGTAAATCTCCCCGTGTTTCCTGTAAGATAGTAAAGGGGGAAGCAGTGCTGGACCGGCACGGTGTATACAAAAGAGGACAATGTGTGCCTTGTCACATAGTAGAGTAGGAAGCAGTGCTGGATCAGTAAGCTGTAAATATCGTAAGAGGACAATGCATGCCATGTCAGACAGAGGAGGAAGCTGTGCTGGGCCAGTAAGTTCTGTAAAAGGTGACAATTTGGGTTTGATTTACTAAAACTGGAGTGTGCAAAATTCTATTTTTATGCACAGCTGCACCAATCAGCTTCCAGTTTTTTTTTTCATAGCTTAATTGAACAAGTTGAAGTTAGAAGCCAATTGGCTACCACATCAGATTTTGCACTCTGCAGTTTCAGTAAATCAACCCCTTTGTACAGGCATACCCCACTTTTAAGTACACAATGGGGTTTATTTACTAAAGCTGGAAAGTGCAAAATCAGGCTCACTTCTGTATAGAATGCAATGAGCTTCTAACCTCAGCTTGTTCTATTAAGCTTTGGCAATAAAACCTGGAAGATCATTGGTTTCTATGCAGAAGCGAGCCTGATTTTGCACTTTCAGTGCTGGACCAGTAAGCTTTAAATAAGGTGACAGCATGTATCTTGTAAGATAGTGGAGGAGGAAGCAGTGCTGGACCAGTAAGCTATATATAAGGGGACAGCATGCATCTTGTAAGATGGTGAAGGAAGCAATGCTGGATCAGTAAGCTTTATATAAGGTGACAGCATGTATCTCATAAAATAGTGCAGGAGGAAGCAGCACTGGACCAGAAAGCTGTAAGGGGACAGCATGCATCTTGTAAGATAGTGGAGAAAGAAGCAGTGCTGGACCAGTAAGCTATAAAGGTGACAGCATGCATCTTATAAGATAGTGTAGAAGGAAGTAGTGCTGGACCAGTACAGCTTTATATAAGGGGACAGCATTTTTTGTAAGATAGTGGAGACAGAAGCAGTGCTGGACCAGTAAGCTATATATATATATATATATATATATATATATATATATATATATATATATATATATAAGGGGACAGCATGCATCTTGTAAGATAGTGGAAACAGAAGCCGCGCTGGACCAGTTAGCTATATATAAGGTGACAGTATGCACCTTCTCAGATAGTAACACAGGAAGGAGTGCTGGATCAATAAACTGTATATGAAAAAGCCATGTGCCTTGCTGAAGTGGAGGAGGAAGAAGTGCTGGATCAGTTAGCTGTAATAAAGAGTACACGTCATCAGATAATGGAGGAGGAAGCAAGATAGGTCTTACATTTAAAGTATGTTGGAGAAAAAAAGAGGAAGGCAAGTTGGAATGTAAAAGATTTCTTTAACCAAACATTATAAATTTTGCCTCACGGTTTTGGAGAGGAAGACATGTGCCTGTCCCGGGACCAGCAGGGATAGGGGACCAACATCTGGATCCAGCTCCTGCTCAGCCTCATTGATCTGCGGTAGCACAGTGGACTGATCTAGGAATGAGAGAATACACATACATAAACTCTATGTGGTATGGTATGTGGTCTTGTCAGTTGGGTTTGTGCTTTTTTTCTCCACCTGATTTGTGACCCTTAAAAATGAAAATCTTCATTTCTAGAAAGCCATCATTTTCATAAGCAAATCTTGACTTTTACATAGAAAGCCTAGACTTGGCCCACCCACTCCAACATGTAAGACTTTGGTATCGCCCGTCATATTTAAAAGGACCAATATTTAAAGGCATGGTTGGTGGGAAGGGCAGCTCAGCCCTGGAGGGACAATGACTGGTGGAATAGGGTAGCACAGCTCTGGAGGGTCAGCGATTGGTGGAAAGGGCAGGCCACACCTGAAGGGACAATGATTGGTGGAAAGGGCAGCCCAGCCGGAAAGGACCAATTAGTGGGAAGGGCAGCCCAGTCCTGGAGGGTCAAAGAATGGTGGAAGGGTAGCCCACCCCTGGAGAGACAATAATTGGTGGAAAGGCAGCCCAAACCTGGAGGGACAATGATTGGTGGAAGGGCAGCCCAGCCCTTGAGGGACAATGATTGGCAATGATGTATCCACCTCTGAGCCTCCAGTGAAGATTCTATGGTACAGCCGCGATCAGCCTGCAGGCAAGGCCTCCCTTGAAGAAGCTGGGGTTGAGCTGCCACCCCAAAGCACTCCTACATCTGTACCCACCCAGGAAGGACCAAGCTGTCCAGAGAAATCCATCTTTGAGGAGTTCCCGCCTTCAATCGCCCATCATTGATTCCGGTGAGGAGGATCAAGAACCGCACAGCTTTTGACCCTCTGCTGGATTTGCTGGCACCAGATTTAAGCATCTGTAGTACCCTTGCGGGAAGATAAACCTGAACAGATAGCCCCACTTGTTCCTAAGCCCGCGCTCTCCCAGAACTGTCCAAGGGGGATTTCTTGGGAGAGTCCGATCTTCAACCTAGACGACTTGTTACCCCCATCTTTGGAGCCTGAGGTCCCTTGTCTATGGCCCCTTCTGCCACAGGAACCTCAGTTTGCCATTTCGGCCCCAATAGAGCATACTGGGTACAAACATTACCGGCCACCTGATGCCCATATAACTTAAGGGTCACTTCCAAGACACAGATTACCTGCTTCGCTCAGTTACAGCGCTAAATGGAGATATATGCGAGTACCCATTATCGGTGAACATTTCCTTCTGTCCCGGAACATTTAGAGGAAGAGAGACCCAAGATAATAGTAGGGCCATGTGGGAGAAAATGTTTATCCCCGAACCCTTGCAAAGCTTTTTCCAACAAAACAAATATGTGGAGACAGAGTTTCACAGAAACCTGATGATTGCCCGGTCATGCGCTGTGTCCGAGGATTCCACCCCACCTTGGGAGCACCAGTTTTTTTGCTGGATCCCGAATATTAGTTTTAAATGGTTACCATTTTTATGTGTATGCTAATGTAGAACTATGGGCAAAATTTCTTATTTTTGTATAGCGTAATGAAGGGTCATTACCTCTGTTTATTTTTTGCCATTTGTGTCCCATTGGGGAGATTTCTTTTCACTTCCTGTCCCATAACCAAAACAGGAAGTGAGAGGAAAGTGAGGCAAGCCCTGTAAATTAAGGGACTCCCTTGGGGATCTCCAGGTCACCAGAATAAGTGTCCCCATTGGATGATTTACCCTCCATTACTTTTACATTCAACGATAATGGTAAACAGGGCAAATAGAGTAGAGAGGATTGAATCTCCCTAACTAGGGCACAAAAAGCAATACAAATTGACAGGTGTTCTAATCCATCTCCACCATCTCTATACTTGTAAGCACTTTATTATTATGAGGTCGTCATTGTGTTGGGATCTCTTTCAGGCTTTGGCACAGCGAGATGGCTTGCTTCTAAGGGGGAGGATTGTAGCCAGGTTAAAATGTCGGTCGATGTCCTGGTCAGGAGGGTAGGCGTTAATGCCTTTCCTGTTTTTTTTGGTGGGGAACCGGTTGAGATTCAAATCATTGATGGGCAGGCTGAATGTACCAAATTGATTGGTTGATCAACTTTGGTACAACCAGCCTGTCGGATTTGCGTCAGGTTGTCACAAGTGACTGCTATAGCGGCCAGCAATAATCACCTGCTCCCACCCCTGCGAAGAGAAGACAATGACCCAGCAGGAGGGATTCCCGTCAGCGCTGTCTGTGCTTATGGGGGATGTGTGTGAATTTCCTGCAACTTGTGGCGGCAGGAAGAATTTGCACCGTCTATGGCCTACCTAAGGAATTTTGAGTTTCAAAAGTTCCCAGGTGTGTCAATGGAATCGGATTCTTCTTACTAGCTTGCAGAGAGATGCATGAAGAGCTGGGCGAACGTACTTGTCAGTTAAAGTATCGCAGTGGTGTATCGCAAAAAATGGCCTGGTCATTAAGGTGGGTAAATCATTCCGGGGCTGAAATGGCTAAGGGGGGCATGACTACATAGTTTTGCTAATAGGTGCCCTTCGCTCCTGTTTCAAGAAGTTGGGAGGTATGGATTAGCATGCAAAAAAAAAAAAAAAAAAAAAGACGTTTATTTATCCGCTATTCTCATCATGTGTACGAGGCTTTAAAGGAATTAGGTGGGAATTATGCCTTTCAATGTTGGACTGTCCAACTAATGCAGGGACTTCCTCTCACTTCCTGTTTTGGCTATGGGACAGGAAGTGAAAGTAAATCTCCCCATTGGGACAAAGATGACAAAAATAAACCTTACAAGGGTTATAACCCTCCCTTAACTGCTTAAGGACCACCTCCTGCACATTTATGTCGGCAGAATGGCACGACTGGGCACATCAAAGTACAGGTACGTTGCGCTTTAAGTGCCCAGCCGTGGGTCACACTCGCGACCCGGTCCTGAGCTCCTTGACCGTGGCCGCGGGACCCGCAAACCTGATCGCCGCTGGTGTCCCGCGAGGTCAAAGAGCTGAAGAACAAGGAGAGGTATGTGTAAACAAACCTCTCCCCGTGCTTCCTAGTGAAACTGTCACCGATAGTCTGTTCCCTGTCACATAGTTGCCAACAATGTAAAAAAAAAAAAAATTCAATTACACTTTTTTTGGCTGTAGGCGGAGTCACACTACAATTAGGGGGCGGGGCATGCATTTGCAGGCGTGCCATAGATACGAGAAAAACTGCCAAAAAACGGGCGTGGTTTACGCAAAATAGTGGGCGGGGCTTAAATGGTCATGGCTCAAATGGGGTGTGGTTAGAGTCTGAGACAAATGAGGGATGGGGAGGGAAAGGGAGTGTAGAGGGAGAGGGATGGAGGGACAGCAGCCCCAGATCCTACACCACAATAACAATATGTAATCCAGAGTTTAATAATCAGAAGATAAAGATACTAAAAAACACCTGGTGTTAGCGCTTCAATCATCCCAGCACCATGGTTGTTATCGTGTCAGGATGATTGAAGCGCATTATTTCTGTTATTACATTGTAAAATAAAATGAAAACTCACCATAATGCAGAATTAGTGGGACCACCAAGCGTGTCATTAGCCACGTCGCCTGCCACTAGATGCCATCAGGTGCCCCCAGCAGAGTCCGTCCTTCCATCAGGCACCCCCAGCAGAGTGCCTCCTTACATCAGGTGTCCCCAGCAGAGTGCCTCAAATCAGTGCCCCCAGCGGAGTGTTGGCTGCAGTCTAGCTACATCTCCTCAAGAGTGGTGACAAGGGGGGGGGGGGGGGGGGGAGAGGTGTGTGGGTGGAGGGACTTTGTTACAGGCTGACTTGGGGAAGGGTGGAGGCATGGTGGCGATTTGGGGGTGCAGGCATGGTGGTGACTAGGCCGGAGGGGGTGCAGGCATGGTGTTGACATGAGGAAAGGGAGGAAGCAGGTATGGTGGTGACACGGGGGGGGGGGAGGGGAGTACAGGTATGGTGGTGACACGGGGGGGAGCAGGTATGGTGGTGACATGGGGGAAGGAAGTGCAGGTATGGTGGTGACATGGGGGGAGGGGGGAAGCAGGTATGGTGGTGACACGGGGGGAGGGGAGTGCAGGTATGGTGGTGACACGGGGGGAGGGGAGTGCAGGTATGGTGGTGACACGGGGGGAGGGGAGTGCAGGTATGGTGGTGACACGGGGGGAGGGGAGTGCAGGTATGGTGGTGACACGGGGGGAGGAGAGTGCAGGTATGGTGGTGACACGGGGGGAGGGGAGTGCCAGGTATGGTGGTGACACGGGGGAAGGGGAGTGCAGGTATGGTGGTGACACGGGGGGAAGGGGAGTGCAGGTATGGTGGTGACACGGGGGGAAGGGGAGTGCAGGTATGGTGGTGACATGAGGGGGGGGGGGGGAGCAGGTATGGTGGTGACATGAGGGGGGGGGGGAAGCAGGTATGGTGGTGACATGAGGGGGGGGGGAAGCAGGTATGGTGGTGACATGAGGGGGAGGGGAGTGCAGGTATGGTGGAGACACGGGGAGGGGAGTGCAGGTATTGTGGAGTCCTTCCATCAGTGTGACTGTGTCCATGCTCATCAAAAGGAGGGAGCCAGGACTGTTTGCAACTATACTTTTCTCTCCTAGGAGCTCCTACTGCAAGAGGCACCCACCCTGCGGGCTCTGTCCGTCTATAGGAGGAACCACACATGCTCTGCCTGGCTCTCCCACACCCGACGTCACTGTGTCACACACGGGGCTGAGCAGAGGTTGGCGGCGGCGTGTGGAGACTGAACATTTCCTTGTGTTCAGTGGAGAGCGGGGAGGGGCTTGTGTTCTGGCAGATAGTGTCCTGCCATCATATAGTGTCCGCCCCGTACTGCGCATGCGCAGTACGGAGCAGAAGAAGCTTCGGAAAATTTCCAAAGATGAACGGTGCCTGCGCCGTGAGTGGAGGTGGTAGCTCCACCATCCAAGCGGACATAGGGTTGGGAAAATTAGAGGCCCCTCGTGGGCTCGCTTTGCTCGCCACGCTTCAGGCTCGGCCTCGCTGCGCTCCGCTCTTGTATATTCCAACTCTATGTCCACTTGGATAGTGGGGATAGAACCCTGGACTCACGGCGCAGGCGCCGTTCATCTTCGGGTATTTTCAGATCTGCGTGTGCTGTGTACTGCGCATGCGCAGTACACAGCGGACACTATCCGATGGGGGACAGTATATGATAGGACACCGGCAATCCCTGTAGCCAATAGGCTTCAGTGTACAATATAATTTTCTATTTGTACACTGAAGAGAGAAGCCGATTGGCTGCCCCTTTCCTCTGCACTGAACACAAGGGGAAACAACACTCGTGGAGGCGACGGCGGACATTTTTGAGTAACCTTTGCCGTTTTTTGCCAAAAACACTCCCGATTTTCTTGGGACAAAACCAAAATCCCGGACAATCGGATAAGCTTAAATCGGGACAAGAGTCCCAAAATCGCGATTGTCCCGGGAAAAAAATCGGAACTGTTGGCAACTATGCTGTTCATCAGGAAAGGACTATCAGTGATGTCGAACATAAAGCCACGCCCCCTACAGTAAAAAACAAACAAACACACACACCACACTTAACCCCTCCCCTGCTCCCTAGTGGTAAACTCCTTCACTGCCAGTGTAATTTACACAGGAATCAGTGCATTTGTATAGCAGTGATCGCTGTATAAATGACAATGATCCCAAAAAATGTGTCAAAAAGGTCCGCTGTGTCCGCCATAATGTCGCAGTCACAATAAAAAAAAAATAAATAAAAAAAAATTAAAAAAAAAAAAAAAAAAAAAAAAAAAAAATCGCTGATCGCCTCCATTGCTAGTAAATAAATTAAAATAAAAAAAAAAAAAGAATAAAAATGCTATAAAACCCAACTCCCCCCTATTTTGTAAACGCTATAACTTTTGCGCAAACCAATCAATAAATCGCTAATTGCGATTTTTTTTTACCAAAAATATGTAGAAGAATACATATCGGCCTAAACTGAGGAAAAACTATTTTTTATATATATTTTTTGGGGATATTTATTATAGCAAAAAGTAAAAAATATTGAATTTTTTTTTCAAAATTGTCGCTTTATTTTTGTTTATAGCGCAAAAAATAAAAACCGGAGAGGTGATCAAATACCACCAAAAGAAAGCTCTATTTGTGGGGAAAAAAGGACGTAAATTTGCTTGGGAACCACGTCGAACGACCACGCAACTGTCAGTTAAAGCAACGCAGTGCCGAATCGCAAAAAGGGGCTGGTCCTTTGGCTGCAATTGGTCCGGGGCTTAAGTGGTTAAGTGGGATACACACTATAAGAAAAAATTGAGAGTGAACGTTCGTCTGATTTTTCCTTGATGATTTGCAGAAAATCACAACCGATAAAAGGAAATTCCTACGAAAATCCTTACGAATATCCTTGTACGACAAAGGCTTTTTTTTGTTGTTTCTGATCGTGCGCAGTCTTTTCTGATTTTTCTTGTATGAAAAACTGTACACATTAAGAAAATAGTTCGTCCTGTTCCCGTAAGAGAAAAAAAATTTGGAGTTTGTCCTTCGGGAAATTTTGGAATCGGCTGTCGAAGAGTTGTGTACACACTATACAAAAAGTCTTTGGATGAAAATCTTGGCCTGATTTTCTTATAGTGTGTACGAACCTTTACTCTATCCAACATGAAAAAAATAAAAAAAATAAAAATAAAAAGAGGTTTTGCCTATAGTGCTACTTTACCTAAAATAAATGAGTGATTTCAAGTAAATTTGTAATGGTCAGTCACTTGCACAGGCTAATGCAATTAGGTGGTTAGAACATTCTGGGCCTACAGGCCCGGACTGGCCATAGGCAGACCGGGCATTTGCCCGGTGGGCTGGGGCCGCCCGTGGCCTGTTGATGATCAGGCCGCACAGCGGGAGGTAAGCGGCGGCCTGATCGTGGGTAACACAGGCCACGGCCGCCGCTCGCCTACCGCCATACGGCCGTGCCTGTGTCCTGCGGAACTGGCGGCTGCATGGGCTGTGCTGTGTGTCTCTCTCACACACAGCTCAGCCTCAGCGCCGCGCTGACAGTTCCGCTCTCCTCCTCCAGCTGTGGGCGTCCGCGCGGTGGGGAGAGCTTCAGGCTGCTGTCACTATTCCCCCCTCGCTCCCCCTCCCCTTCTCACGTCGGCAGCAGGGGAAGAGAAGGCGTTCCTTTTTGGTAGTTTTCCCTCCCCATTGGCCAACACAGAGGGCCAATCAGAAGAAACTAGAGGGCATCATGGGAAATGTAGTCCCAGAGATACATGGCACCATTGGTCTCAGCAGGGAGCAGACTACAGTCCCCAGCATGCACTCTGCTGGGGTGAAAGAGAAAACTCAGAAACAAGCTGAGGAGTGCTTGTAGCAGCTACTACAGGAGACATGGCAAATGAAACAGAGGACTGTGCTGGGGGAACTAATAGCCCCAGCACAACCAGCCACGCTGCACCGCACCACCAGAGAGAGTGACGCTGCACCGCACCACCAGAGAGAGAGAGAGAGTGACGCTGCACCGCACCACCAGAGAGCGCGACGCCGCACCACCAGAGAGAGCGCGACGCCGCACCACCAGAGAGAGAGCGCGACGCCGCACCACCAGAGAGAGAGCGCGACGCCGCACCACCAGAGAGAGCGCGACGCCGCACCACCAGAGAGAGCGCGACGCCGCACCACCAGAGAGAGCGCGACGCCGCACCGCACCACCAGAGAGAGAGGCGCGACGCCGCACCACCAGAGAGAGAGCGCGACGCCGCACCACCAGAGAGAGAGCGCGACGCCGCACCGCACCACCAGAGAGAGCGCGACGCCGCACCACCAGAGAGAGAGCGCGACGCCGCACCACCAGAGAGAGAGCGCGACGCCGCACCGCACCACCAGAGAGAGCGCGACGCCGCACCGCACCACCAGAGAGAGCGCGACGCCGCACCGCACCACCAGAGAGAGAGCGACGCCGCACCGCACCACCAGAGAGAGCGACGCCGCACCGCACCACCAGAGAGAGCGACGCTGCACCGCACCACCAGAGAGCCACCCTGTACCTGCAGCGCCAGAGGGAGCCACCCTGTACCTGCAGCGCCAGAGGGAGCCACCCCTGTACCCGCAGCGCCAGAGAGCAGGTCAGTGTCACTGGGCCATGGACACAATAGGAGACAGACAGTACTGGCATGGCCACAATAGGACTGGGACACTATAATATAAAGGGGACTGCCCCGTAAAAGGGCACTGTAATCATTGCAGTGCCCCTTTTTAGTGCAGTTCCCTTTATATCCCAGTGTCGCTGCACATTACAGTGTGGAGGACCAACACCAGCCACCCGGTCCCGGTAATGTCTACCGAACCCCCCCCCCCCCCCCCCCCCCCCCCGGTCCCTGGAAAAAAGGTTGGCTGCTCAATCTAAAATGCCAGGGCCTATTTTTTGTCCCAGTCCGGGCCTGTGGGCCTAACTGCATCAATTCCGTTGTCTGAGAAAAACAAATAATTCCAAATATATATTTGTTTTATATACAAATGACTAATCTCCCAAAAGAACATGTTAAAAATGAATATGGCCCATCTTCCAAAAGAAAGAAAGACCAACAGAGGAGTTAAGAGATAGAGATCTACAGAGATGGACTGGCCATCGGGACTACTGAGAGATTCCCGGTGGGCCTATGGCCAGTGTGGGCCGGTTTCAGCTGCATCTGAGGTGCGCGACGATCTACCTGTCAACCGCTGACAATTGGCGCCTGATGGGTAGATCGAGATGCATGCAGAGTAGCGCAGGAAGCATCTGTCTGTAATAAGTTTTCTCTCATGTCACGCAGTGCTGCTCGCTCCCCGGCAGCCCCTCCTCTCTTCTCGTCTATCCCCATTGGCTTGTAAGATCATCTGGAATAGACGAGATGAGAGCAGGGGCCGCCAGGGAGCGAACAGCGCTGCGTGACATAAGAGAAAACGTATTACTTATTACTCTGCATGCTGGCTAGTAATATCCCATGATGTGCCCAATAATGTGCCCCCTGATGTGCCCTATAATGTGCCCCAACATATACCCCGTGCCCTGATGTGCTATGTGCCCCATGCCCTGTGCCCTAATGTGCCCCATGCCCTGATGTGCTATGTGCCCCAATGTACCCCGTGCCCTTATGTGCCCTGATGTCCTGTACCATGATGTACTGTGCCCCAATGTCCTGTGCCCTGTACACCCCCGTTCCTAAAAATGGGGCTATATTGTGGGCTACAGCTCAGATTTGATTGTATATTTGGTTCTGTTCTAAACTTGACTGAGTTGTGCATTTCTCGCTTTTGCCAGTAGGTGTCACTGGTACCACAGGACAGTGGGAGACTTACAACTATGAATATTCTTTTTCCGGAAATAGACCAGTAGGAGGTTCCTGGCCGCTGTGCATTCTGAGAAGAGGGATATATTGGACAAATGCCACGTGCTCTTAATCATGCCTTACCTCGGGGGCCCTCCTGGCCCGAGGATGTGCTGCTACATATTCTGCAAGTAGGCCCAGAAGCCTGTCTGGGGCCTACTAATCCTGAGGTGGTCCTTAGGCTGTCTTGCCTGTGTGGAAGAAGCCAAGCCAAGCTGAGGAGATCCAGGGGAGGACCCTTGCTGGAGAGAGCCAGGATGAAGACTGGTCTCTCATGAGGGCCTAGTGACTCACCTAAACTACCCTTACAGTATCGCCGGGTTGGCTTAAAAAGGTTCTGGTACTGTCAAGCTGTTCTACAATCTAAACAAGGTAACTAGCTCCTGGCAGCAAAGTCTGTGAGAGAGACTTATCCAAGAGTTCTACTGGCTGCCAAGTCAGAGAGGCTTATCCAGACATTGCACCCGTTGCTAGTTCTGTGTGAGAGACCTTCCCAGGTGTCCAAGATCCTCTTAAAAGAAAGCTGTTTTGCCTTTAGCATTCAAGGAGTAAGTGATCTGCAAAAAGGGTATCTGAAACCTCCCTTAAACTCCCCTACTACTTCTTTGAAGTTCTCATTAAAGCATTGAAAAATACCTAAAGTGACTGGTGCCTGAATTCTGTTCTAACTTCCCATTATAGCCATGGACTCAGCCCTGGAGTGAATGTAAGCTCGCTCCCTGCCTCTGGAGGCACCTTTCTTCTCCCAGTAGACCCGGGGGGGGGGGGGGGGCGCGACATATTTTAATAAATCGTTCCAAAAAATGAAATCATTCCAACATAATGATTACGGCGGAATAAAAGTATTTACTTAAGGAATGCAACCAAAACTAATTTGTTGGTCATGTACATCTCTAGTAGGTAGACATGACAGGTACCCTTTAAAAAAAAAAAAAAAATAGACTCTGCTAAACTTGGCTGGCCCCATCTGCTCACATATGCATGGCTAGCTTTACATATTGATCATTGTTTGTGCAATGTATAGAAGCGCTGACACGGCAGAGCTTGTGGTAAATGACCCCCATCTCCACAGTACGAGTGGCAGAACTAATCCCCCACTTACACGAGCATAATGCCCCCGCCAGGATGCCGTCTGCAGAGCACGGAGCTCCGTGTCAGAAGGGAGCAGCCCGCAGGCTAATGTACCTTCTCATTACACGCGTCTACGTTCTCTCCCTCCGTTCGGGCTTCGCTTAGCAGCTTCAGTGGAGAAACACTTAATAACATATTGTGACTGTTCCGTACATTAAGGGAACAAATACAAAGACGCTGCATCCCTGCGAGGCTTCCGAATATCGGAAAACACCGCTATGGTGGTGGGGGAGCGGAGACTACTGAGATCAGAACAATGGAGGTGATAGCCCGGTGTTATGGAGATTTTAACAATGTTATTTCCAGTCTGTTGAAGCCGCTCAGCGTATTAAATTCCTGGAACGGAGCAAGAGAGTTTGTGCGTCAGCATAGGGAGGTGCTCTTTATGGTAAGAGTGATTAAAATGACACTAAACGGCATGTAAAAAAAATAAAATAAAAAAAATAATCTATTTAAGAATTTATTCTTAAGAAAAAGTCCCTTCTAGTGCTCTCTGCCAACTACAAATCTCCAAATTCCTTTTTTTCTTTTTTGCTGTGATCTGACTTCCTGTTAAAGAGGGGCTATGTTTGTTCTCCATGGTCCCCCTGTATGTAGGAACTTAGCCAACCTGCCTTAGTCCCAAAGTATGTGGAACGTAGCCACCCTACCTTAATCCCACCATATGTAGGAATCTAGCCACCCTACCTTATTCCCACTGTATATAAGAACATAGCCACTCTGCCTTCGTCCCGCTGTATGTAGGAACGTAAACCACCCTGCCGTATTCCCACTGTATGTAGGGACATAGCCACCCTGCCTTCGTCTCGCTGTATGTAGGAACCTAGCCACCCTGCCTTCATCCCATCATATGTAGGAACCTAGCCACCCTGCCTTCATCCCATCATATGTAGGAACCTAGCCACCCTGCCTTCATCCCATCATATGTAGGAACCTAGCCACCCTGCCTTCATCCCATCATATGTAGGAACCTAGCCACCCTGCCTTCATCCCATCATATGTAGGAACCTAGCCACCCTGCCTTCATCCCATCATATGTAGGAACCTAGCCACCCTGCCTTCGTCCCACTGTATGTAGGAACCTATATATCTACCCTGCCTTCATCCCATCATATGTAGGAACCTATATATCTACCCTGTCTTCGTCCCACTGTATGTAGGAACCTAGCCACTCTGCCTTGTCCCACTGTATGTAGGAATGTAGCCACTCTCTCTTGCTCGCTCTCGAGATGGACTATGGATGATGGGATGTGTGGTGTACATAGGGCAGTGTACATGACCACAGCTAATGTACAATACTCATTCCTAACAAATGGAAGTGAAGGAGAGAAAAAAATAAACACACAAGGTTGGTTCGTCCTGGGACTGCGTTACACAGGGGTGCCCAACACCGCTATATGAGCCTGGTGTGAATGATCCCTAAATGTATCCTGCAGTGATGTGAGGACAGAGAAGACTGGTAAGGATTGCGGGGGATGTAAGAGATCACTAATGAAATTATTCATATATAACCTTCAAAATGAGTAATTTAGCAAGTTTACACTGTGGTCAGTGTGCTCCATATTTTCATGCTTTTTTTTTTTTCATGGGCCATTAAAGAGCACGTAAATCCTGATGGGTTTACTTCCTTTGTCTCCCTGCAAAGGTAAAGCATAATGGGCTACTATGCATGTCACTTACCTGACACAGGAGCCAGCGATTTCACCGCTGCCCCCTGTAGTACGGAGCGTCCATCTTCTTCCGGATCCCGATGACGTCACTCCCACGCATGCGCACGGGAGCTGCCACTAACGGCATATCGACATTAGCAGCGGCATGCTGCCAACGGCGATAGTGCGCATGCGCACCGCTGTCTACCGCGCATGCGCCGTAGACAGTTGTGCCCGTCTTTTAAATATCTTCTAAACTGTGCAGGTTTAGGAGATATTTCTTGGACCTACAGGTAAGCCTTAATCTAGGCTTACCTGTAGGTCAAAGTGGTTTGTAAGGGTTTACAACCACTTTAAAATGGTTGTAAACCCTTACATATCCACAGTGAAGTGACTGGCCCCAAGTGATACACAGAGATGAAACAAATCCTCCTACATAAGTTGTACCTGTTAATCTGCAGCACTCTCTTCTCCACATCTGTTCAAAGTCCATAATTTATACAGCTGGTCTGAGCTGTCAGAAATCAGGGGGCAGAGAGATAAACTTACACTCTGCAGAGCTCAGCCAGGAGAGCTCTAAACTGGAGTGGAGGGCAGGGAGACAACCACCACCACCCCCCCCCCCCCCCTTCACACCTTCACATAGCACACAGGAACAGAGCTGAGGCTGTCAATCATAAGCTGTGTGCTGGAACTTCCTCTCATACCACCTTTTTTTACCTGGTGTCAGGAAAACATGTCATTAGTGACCAGGGCTCAAGTCCTGCGGGAACGCATGGGAACGGAGTTCCTGTACTTTTTTCACAACAGGAACTCGGTTCCCGTTAGCAGCCATGTCCTGCAAGACTTTGAATTATGCATGCTGTGTGGCAGGTGCACAGCTCGCAATAGTAAATGCCGCACACCCGACCATTCAGGCATTGCCAGTAGGGGGCCCCATGACAGCTTCTGCTTCGATCTACCTGTCAATCACAGCTAGCTGACGGGTAGATCAGGCTTAGGTGTAGCCGACGGGTAGATCAGCTATTCTGCTCACAGGACATGCAGGGAGAGAGGTGAGCTGAGGGAGGAACATCAGTTTGGGGTGGTAAGCTGAGCACAATACCTGGCAAAGTTTAATGCCAGGAGGGAAGTTTATGTGGAAATATGTGAAGGGTTGGAATAGCAGCGAGTGTGTGTTGGAGCCCTGCAGAGTTTGCAGACCCCCAAGCTAACATACATCTCCTAAGCAGGAACACATCACTATCTCCCCAAGCATTCTGTCCAGATAATGTGCAGTTCATTTATGACCTTCCCGTTTAACTCTGTGCTATCCAAACTCTGTTCAATGAAAAGTGTAAACTCACCACATTAAAACACTATATACAAAATAAAATTCCCCAATAAAGATCAGAACATGATGTTCACATTTGCATGGAAGCACAATTGAATGAATGCTGATTATTCAGAGAATTACCGTATTTATGTTTATTGAGGATTGTTTTTTTTTATGTACTAATAGTTAAGCTTCATACACACAATGCGAAAATTGGATGAAAGATACCACTTTTGAAGTGTTCGTGCATATGAGCGTATCATTTTTTTAATTTTTTTTTTTTGGTGGGCGAGCGGATCTTGAGTGGGAGTTCCCACACTTTTTTCCCCAGGACTTGACCCCTGTTAGTGACTCAGAGGAAGGTGGCAGCAGACAGAAATGACACTTAGTGTTCTGGATTAAGACTAGTTAACACTATAGAGGGATATGCTTTGTTCATACTTCATGATTAAGGTTTACAACTACTTTAACTGTTTGTTGACAAGCCACCATCATACAGCACCAGGTTAGCTCTCCTATGCGAATTGCTGTAGGGCGGCTCGCACCGCCAGTGGCACACACTCACTGTCCGTTGCTTGAGCGCACCCGCGGGTCGAGTAGACTCTATTTCCACCGGCGACCTGCGATCCCCTAGTACAGAGGCAGAACGGGGATTTGCCTTTGTAAACGTATCCCCATTCTGACAGGGGTCGGGACAGATCTACTGTTGCCAGTCAGTCATCGGAAACAGTGATCGCTGTCATGTCCCTGGCAGTCCACCCCCCTACAGTTAGAACACAACCAGGGAACACACTTAACCCATAGATCGCCCCCCTAGTGTTAACCCCTTTCCCTGCCAGTGTAATTTTTACATTGATCAGTGCATTTTTATAGCACTGATCAATGGAATAATGCCACGGATCCCCAAAAAGTGTAATTTGGAGTCAGATTCGTCTCCCGCAATGTTGCAGTCCCGCAAAAAAAGAAACTCAGATTGCCAGCATTACTATTAAAAACAATAAAAATAAATAAAAGTCCCTAAATCTATCCCATAGTTTGTAGACACTATAACTTCTGCGCAAAACCAAAACACCTATTGGTAGTTTTTTTTACCAAAAATATGTAGAAGAATATATAAAATCACATGTAAACAAACTTTCTGTTTTCCTCACACACTGTTACAGTGTGAGGAGAGGAGATCCAGTAATCGGCAAGTGTGACAGGGGACATTTACACCATTAAAATTGGGGCACTGATCATCACTGTCCTGATTATTAGTGCAGCCCCATCAGTGCCGCCTCATTAGTGCCCCCTCATCAGCGCCCATCAGTGAAGGAGGAAAAAAAAACACAAAAAAACAAAACAAACAAAAAACACTTTAAAAAAATTTCGTTTTTAACCCAGTGGTGATTAACCACTTAAAGCGGTAGTAAACCTGCTGACTTTTTTTTTTGTCTACACCCGTAAGGGAAAAGGCATAATGAGCTAGTATGGACCGCATACTAGCTCATTATGAAATACTCACTTTAGAACGAGAAGTTGGTATCTCACCCGGTCCACGCCGAGGGAGCTGACATTTTCCCTCGGCATATCTTCCGGGTATCGCGGATCGGGCGCTGTGAGTGGCCGGAGCCGCGATGTCGTCACTCCCTCGAATGCGTGGCAAGGTCCGGCGTCTGCTGGACTTTCAGCCGAGAATCCCCGGAGCGCATGCGCCGCTGAAATCAGCGGCTCATTGCAAGGGGAATATATCCTAAACCGTACAGGTTTAGGAGATATTCTTTTTACCTACAGGTAAGCCTTATTATAGGCTTACCTGTAAGTAAAAAAAAAAAAAAAAAAAACGACTATACAACCACTTTAAGTACTGCCCCGCGTACATATACTGGGCAGGGCGGCCCTTAAGAGCAATATCACATATATGTAAGCGATTTCTCTTACTCCGCTTTGGGGTGCTCATGCGTGCTGCCGGAGCCCCACTCCCGCTGCGATTGGACACAACTGGAGCCAATCAGCGGGTCCGGCAGCCATAATGGCCACCTGCGATCATTCACAGGAGAGAGGCAGAACAGTGGTCTGCTATGTAAACAAAGCAAACCATCGTTCTGTCAGAGGGGAAGAGAGAGATCTTGTGTTCCTGCTAATCAGGAACACAGATGTCACAGATTCCTCCAGTCAGTCCATCCCCCCACACAGGTGTACTCCTAGGGAATGCTTTCTAACCCTTTGATCATCCCCCCCCCCCCCCATGTTAACCCCTTCCCTGACAGTGCCATTTACCCAGTGACAGTGCATTTTTTTTTAGTACTGATCACTGCATTGGTGTCACTAGTCCCCAAAAAGTGTCAGCACCAGATTTGTCCACCGCAATGTCAAAGTACTGCTAAAAAAAAATAATAATAATAATAATAATAATAATAATAAAATATAATATATATATATATAAAAATCGCCGCCAATAAAAGTTTTTTTTTTTTCAATCAAAAATACGCAGCATAATACATATTGGCTTAAATTGATGAAGAAATTAGATTTTTTTTGATGCGTTTTATAGCAGAAAGGAAAAATAAATAAATAGTTTTCAAAAAAAATTTTTTTTTTTTGTTTATAGCGCAAAACATAAAAAAAAAAAAAAAAAAAAAAAACGCAGAGGTGATCAAATACCACCAAAAGAGGTCTCCATTTGTGGGGAAGAAAATGACCTCAATCTTATTTGGGTACCACCTCGCACGTCTGCGCAATTGTCAGTTAAAGCAAGTGCCGCAACGCAAAAAAATTACTGGTCAGGAAGGGGGTGAATCCTTCTGGGCCTGAAACTGTTACATACCAGCAAAAGAAAGTACAGTCTAAAGAATTGAAAGTAAAATGATATATGGGTCCAGTGTTGCATGAACGCACAATTATTTAAAGAGTGAAAATTGGCCTGGGCAGGAAGGGGGTGAAAGGGTCCGGTACTGAAGTGATTAAATATTTTCTTCATTTGCCACAAACAATATAAACCCTGGTGGGTTATCCTCTGCAAGCATGCCCGCTGGTATGCATTGGGTGGGGGAAACGTAATGCATTGTTAAAATATTTCACAATGTATTTTTCCAAAATTTCATTCAATGCCATGTACCATCATGCGTTGCGACGTGGCGTAGTGTGTTTCAGCATGCTGCACAACAATGAACCTTGCACACTGAAAAAAAAAATTAGGACATACAGCAATTTGCCTGCCCTAAGTTCTGGGACTGGGTTACATAATGTGGCCCGACACAACTCAACTCATGTGAGTGAGCCCTAAACGAGTACAAAGAAGACAGGGAATGGCAGGGAAACCAGGAAATCAACACTCCCAGAAGAGTTAATTTCCCAGCGGCGGTCAGGGGACGAGAAATCATGACGGAAACTGTGCCAGGACCAGGAAAAGTGAGGACTGTTTTATAGGTAACAAAGCTTTTAAAGATTACTTTTTTGCAACAGGGTCCCATTAAGAACGGCCAGCGTGGCAAGATCCAATAAAGCGCGTTTAAAAATGGATTAGACGCCTTTCTTGCCGGTAATGGAATTTGCATCTAAAACGAATAGGACTGATCAGCTTAGCAATTGATTCACGGAACAAATTTGGCAGCCATTGGCGAAGTCAAGGGTTACCACCCTCCCCCCTCCATTATGGAAACCGTCAAAGTAGTGTTTCGCAAGGCCTTCTTCTAGATCAACACTTTTAAAGAGTAATATAACGGGTGTATAATAGGCACTGGAAAAATATACTGTTGCTGTCATCACAATTCAAAACATCTTTTCATTTTAATTAAGACTCCAAAAATTCAGCACCCCGTCACTAAAACGAGTTAAAGCCAAAAATATGATTTATTGGTGCAAAAGAATAAAGCTAAATGACTGCTTGGTATGAGAGAGGGAGAGAGGGAGAGAGGGAGAGAGGGAGAGAGGGAGAGAGGGAGAGAGGGAGAGAGGGAGAGAGGGAGAGAGGGAGAGAGGGAGAGAGGGAGAGAGGGAGAGGGAGAAGAGGGAGAGGGAGAAGAGGGAGAAGAGGGAGAGGGAGAGGGAGAGGGAGAGGGAGTAGAGGGAGAGGGAGAGGGAGAGGGAGAGAGGGGAGAGGGAGAGGGAGAGAGGGAGAGGGAGAGAGGGAGAGAGGGAGAGAGGGAGAGAGAGAGGGAGAGAGAGAGGGAGAGGGAGAGATCTCCAAGGGGAGAGATGGAGATGATGGAGACACACACACAATCTCTCAATATCATGGCCCCCTTGGGGACTGCTTGGCTTTACCTGCTCATCTGCATTGCCATGACACTGTAAATGATTCCTCCAAATAGGTCAGTCAAGATAGTTGGTAAACCTATACATATGTACAATAGGGCACTACTTGGACATAACCTGAAACTATAAGCAAAGGTTAAATTTAAATTCTGACAATACTTCTAGAGAGGAACCCAGGCCAGCCTGATCAACCTTTTATCCTAATGAGAGATGATGCTAAACAAGGCTGGTATGAGGGCCCCTTTAAGCAGCAATGACAGAATGTCCCCGTTGCAGATCTGATGGTCTTCACCAACAGTTGGAGCTCATTAACTATATGCAATAAGGTTTAGTAACAGAGTGGTAGTATATCTTATGATGACTGTAGCTAAAGATGCCAATGTACAGTGTTCGAATAGAAATGCAGTGAAGCTTTCCAAAATGGTAAAGCTGCCTGTACACAGTGTCCCAGTAAAACAACCGAGGAAAGACTTGCAAAGGTGGGCAATTGCCCACTCACCAACGACCAGGTAGATTCAACGCCTTGCAGATAGCAACCCCTGGATAGAGGTCCTGGCTGCAGACTCACTTGTGATGACCCCCCGATCGGGAAACGGAGTGTGGGTTACTGTACATCGAGTTAATGCTTGTCAGATGTCATATGAGAAGCAGGCAGCGTTGGACCCCTTCTCGGTCGGGTAGGAATGATGTACACTCCTGTGGTAGGCTGCTACCTCACTCTCCCTTCACATAGAGATCCATCACACAGGAGGCCTGGGAAGAAGAGACCCTGGGGCGGGTCTCTGGTATCTTTTATAGCTCTTCCTAGCAATCTCCCCAATGGTAGCAAAGATCCCTGGTATATGTAGTCCGAGTGTAAAGTCATGCAAGGGAACAGCCATGTGGTGGAACTACAACCCCACAATCCCCTTAGTTGGGCTCACAAATATGTCAGTTTAATAACACTGGGCACTAGAGGGATAATATGGTATACAGATAGGGCAGGGAATAGCGGTTTGTTGCAATCGATGGTTTATATTATAATATATAAAACAATTCTCAAATTGAGGACTGTTAACAATATAGCCATTTTACACTTTGGTTAACGCGTTTCCCCATGTTTTCATTCTTCAGGATCATTGTAAGATAGACAATATACGGTATTTATTGTCATCATTGTAGCGATTATGAATATGTCCATTATTGTTACTTTAGACCATTCTTTACAGAACACGATCACACCGATGACAACAATACCATATATTGACCAAATATTTTACAACAGTCCTGAAAAAGCATGCAAAACATGTGAAACGCGTTGACCAAGTATAAACTTGCTAAATTGTTAACAGTATTTTGAAGTTTATATATGAATAAGCTGCAATATATACGGTATACATAAAGCAGTCTTGAAGTGATACTAAAGTATTATTTAAAAATAACAAACATGTTATACTTACTTGTTCTGTGCAGTGGATTTGCACTGAGCAGTCCAGATCCTCTTCTTGGGTCCATCGCCGGGGCTCCTGGCCCCTCCCTCCTGCCAAATGCCCCCACAGCAAGCAGCTTGCTATGGGGGCACCCGAGCCAAGCCACTGCTCTGTGTGTCCATTCAGGCACAGAGCTACGGCTCGGCTCTTTACCCCCTCTCTCCTCATTGGCTCAATGACTGATAGAAAGCGGCGGGAGCCAATGGTGCCTGCTGCTGTGTTTAAGCCAATTAGGAGGGCGAGTACTAGACTTCGTGGCTCTTGCGCACATCGCTGGATCGAGATGGGGCTCAGGTAAGTATTAGGGGGACTGCTGCACACAGAAAGCTTTTCTGAACCTCTGGGGGAATCTAGGATCGAAAAGTGACCTGGGGGTCCTAGTAGATGAAAGGCTCAGCAATGACATGCAATGCCAAGCTGCTGCAAGCAAATCAAACAGAATATTGGCATGCATGAAGAAGGGGATTAACTCCAGAGATAGTTCTCCTGCTCTACAAGACTTGGTCTGGCCGCACCTGGAGTATGCCATCCAGTTCTGGGCATTAGTCCTCAGGAAGGATGTGCTGGAACCAGAGAGAGTCCAGAGAAGGGCAACAAAAATAATAAAGGGTCTGGAGGATATTAGTTATGAGGAAAGGTTGCAAGCACTGAACTTGTTCTCTCTAGAGAAGAGAGACGCTTGAGAGGGGATATGATGTTAATGTACAAATACCGTACCGGTGACCCCACAATAGGGATAAAACTTTTCCGCGTAAGGGAATTTAATAAGACACGCGGCCATTCACTAAAGTTGGAAGAAAAGCAGTATAACCTTAAAGGGGTTGTAAAGGTAAATGTTTTTTCACCTTAATGCATTAAGGTGAAAAAACATCTGACAGCGTCTGCGCCCCCAGCCCCCCCGTTTTACTTACCTCACCCTTCGAAAGTCCCGCGCTCGTCCCCCAACATCCTTTCCACCGTTCAGCCTGGCCACTGATTGGCTGGAGTGGATGGATGGAAAGCAGCGCAGCCATTGGCTCACGCGGCTGTCAATCACATCCACTGACGCGGAGCGCCGGGGGGCCGTGTGATACAGCGAGCGGCTATAGCCGCCGGCTGTATCACGGGAGCGCGCCCGCAGATGCTTCTCACCATGCGAGGGAGCTCGCATGAACGTGAGAAGCATCTGCGAGAGGAAGAAAAGACAGCCGCCGAGGGACCCCAGAAGAGCAGGTTCGGGGCCACTCTGTGCAAAACGAGCTGCACAGTGGAAGTATAACATGTTTGTTATTTTAACCACTTCCCGACCAGCGCACGACGATGTACGTCGACAGAATGGCACGGGCAGGCATATTGGCGTACAGGTACGTCCAATATTCAATGCCGCCCTGCCACCGGGAGCGCGCCGCCGGCGGCGCGCTCCCGCGCTGGTCAGGACCCCCGTGAGTCCGGTCGTGGGACCCGCGGACTCGATCGCCGCGGGCATCCCTGCGATCGTCTCACGGAGCGGCCGAATGGAGGAAATACTGTGTAAACAACATTTCTCCATTCTGCCTAGCAACTAGTGATGCTGATCTCTGCTCCATGTGATTGGAGCAGAGATCAGTGTTCACTAAATGAAAGCCCAACCCCCCCACAGTTAGTAACACACCCCTAGGAACACTTAACCCCTACACTGCCACCCACTAGTTAACCCTTTCACTGCCAGTGTCATTTACACAGGAATCACTGCATTTATATAGCAGTGATTACTGTATAAATGACAATAGTCCCAAAAATGTGTCAAAAATGTCCGATGGGTCCCCCACAATGTCGCAGTCACAATAAAAAAAATAAAAAAAAAAAAAAAAAAAATCGCTGATCGCCGCCATTACTAGTAAAAAATAATAAAAAATTATTAATAAAAATGCTATAAAACTATCCCTATTTTGTAAACGCTATAACTTTTGCGCAAACCAATCGCTTATTGCGATTTTTTTTTACCAAAAATATGTAGAAGAATACGTATCGGCCTAAACTGAGGGAAAAAAATATTTTTTTATATATTTTTGGGGGATATTTATTATAACAAAAAGTAAAAAATAATGCGTTTTTTTCAAAATTGTCGCTCTATTTTTGGTTATAGCGCAAAAAATAAAAACCGGAGGGGTGATCAAATACCACCAAAAGAAAGCTCTATTTGTGGGGAAAAAAGGACGTCAATTTTGTTTGGGAGCCACGTCGCACGACCGCGCAATTATCAGTTAAAGCGACGCAGTGCCGAATCGCAAAAAGTGGTCTGGTCTTTGACCAGCAAAATGGTCCGGTCTGCAAGTGGTTAAATAAATAAATACAATTTCACTTTACAATCCCTTTAAACTGCGTAGAGAGTGGTTAGGATGTGGAATTCCCTTCCACAGGTGGTGGTTTCAGCAGAGAGCATCGATAATTTCAAATAACTATTAGATAAGCACATTGAAACACTGAATGACCACAACATACAGATATATACACAGTGTAATACTGACATAAAATCACACACATAGGTTGGACTTGATGGACTTTTTCAACCTCGCCTACTATGTACTATGCAACTATGAACCATTTTACCTTCATAGAATATCCTATGTTTTGCTATATTCTTTTGTACTTATCATATTTTTGGTTTGTTTTAGTTATTGTAGTTCTGGGGTGTTGTATTTTAAAGTTCCTAATATAAAAAGATGTTTTACATTAAAGGTCAAGTTCAACTTAACAAAAAAAAGAAAAAAAAAAGGGGGGGGGGGGGGGGAGTCAACGCCAAATATCCTGTCCATTTCTCCCAACCAAGCTGCACATAGCGGCCATAATGCCCCTTCTTTTGGTAAGGGGGCCCCCACGTCTGGGTCACCTGCTTTAATCCCTTCCCACCCACCTCATTGTCCCAAAAGGTTCTGAATGCCCAGGGCACAGGAAGGGTCTGTCATCAGATAATGACTGATTGACTCTCATGGTGGTCACATGATTGGGAGCCATTTTGCTGGCTACCGATTGTTAGTAGGGACCAAGAGATGTCTGACAGCTTGGCCTCTGTGCTGGGGGCATTCCCTTACCACAGAAACATTGGCTGCCCAGTGATGTATCTATGCAGTGAGTGGGTGTTAAAGCCTACCCTTTTGCCACCCGCATGGGTTATGGGGGCTGACACAGGTTAAAGTAGAAACATCCAAGGGCCCATTCACACGGGGTGCAGACATGCGTCTCCCATTCAGGGCCTTTTTTTTTTTTTTTTTTTACCAGCAGCTGTGCATCTGCCTGCTGGGCCCTGATTAGAAGACATGTCTGCGCCCTGTGTGAATGGGGCCTAAAAAAAATAAAAATAAAAATAAAAATGGGTAAAAGTGATCTGGGAAGCTGAAGAGAGGATTATACTTCCCAGATGACTTCTGCTGCTAAATGTGGCGACACCACTGTGAATGAGGTCTTGGGAGCCACAAATAATAAAAACGTACAGTACAGTAAAAGCACTTCAAGATATCCGAAATACCAAACAGTGAGGACAGAGGACGGCTCTTCCGGGATCGGCGGCGCGGCACAGACTCCATGCAGGAGGTGGCTTGGATGGGACCCCCGTCTGAGATCAACATTGTTGTTTTTGCCATCACGGCTTCTTTGATCTGCAAATAAATGTAGATTATAAGGAACAACCAATAAAAAGGGCATGATGGAGACATTTTTAATAAATATGTATGATCTTTTCTTTATATTGCACATCCATTTGTAATAATGTAAACAAGCAAAGAGGGATACCGTCCATAGTATAAAAAAAATCAAATATATACACTGCACTATTTACCATTAACACCTTTGTGATGGACGGTAAAATAGTACATATCACAGCTACTTCTTGTATCCAGGTAAATTATAACGTGCCCCCCCCCACCCCCACCCCCGGGTCATTTCATGGTGAATTAAATGGGGAGAGGGGGAGAGGGAGAGGATGGGAGCGAGGGGATGAGAGAGAGAGAGAGCGCGCGTGAGCGTGAAAAATCAATTTTCAACACAAAAGGTGACTCCATACAGGTAATCTCAAAGTTTGTCCACTACAGCCCAGTCCACCAGATAATACTTCTCAGGAGCAGTAAGGCTGCGACTCACATACGCCACTGGGCGGAGCTTCCCTTCAAATTCTTAAAACAAACACCCCAATACCAGCCCCCGGCTGTCTCCCAGGGGCACGTTCATTTTGTCCAACTTCCACATAGTACACGCTGGTTTGGGCTATATTATATGCCACTAGCTTTATTTAAAGGTCTGCATTTTCTCCTTTGAATCCTGGTTATCCCAGCATTGTTTTGGTGGTCATTTCTACCATTGAATAGAAGCTGCACTTCTGCCCCTGTTGTAGGATTGCCTCAAGGCTAAATTATATTTGCCACAAATACACCGTGTTTTATTGGAAACTTTCTGGCTACTATAAACTTGTACAGGAGGCCTAATCCCTTTAAGATAGTGAGATTTTCTTGTATACGTTACGTTCTGAACCTTGTTTGTGTCCCGAAGAAGCCTCATGGCAAAATGCGTAGACCCACAAGGGCTCACTGTACAAAATAATTTTTTCGCATGTTTAACATTGTGTTATGAATTATTTTCAATAAATATTATGTAAATATATATTTTCCTTTTGGTTGCTTCTCCATTGTTTCCATGCCTTAAAAGTCCCATTTTGGTTACTTATTTAGTACCCTTTCATATTTCCCGGCACTTCTCCGAGGACAACTTCAACCCCTCTGTGTAATCGCTGGAAAACCTTCTGCAATCAGGCCTCATGCTCATCAAGGTAAACCAGTACTTCTATCAGGTTCATATCACCCACTGTATTCTCCATAAGTCGTTGGAACGTGGCAGGGGCTCCGGTCAGTCCCTGAGGCATCCGATCAAACTCAAAGAATCTCAGTGGGCTAATAAAGGCAGTCTTCTCCCGGTCTTCTGGGTGCATAGGGATTTGGGATTACCCACTCAGGTCCATCACACTGAACCATTTTGCCCCGGATAAACACTGCAATGCTTATTCTATGTGAGGGGTGGTGTATTGATCAGGGATAGTTCTTTGATTCAAGGTTTGATAAATTGATACACCTCTCTCGCCACCACGATCGGGGAATCGCAAGGGCTTCGGGATTCTTTAAATCACTCCTGACCTATTTAGTTCAGTTAATCGTTTCCGAAGGTCTTTCAAATCACATAAGGGGACTCTTCTTGCCTGCTCTCGAAAATGGCTTATCCTCAGTCAAGTGGACACGATGTTGAGCACTCTTAGAACAGCCCACATCAAAGTCAATCTTCTTCCACCGATCTGAGCTTTGATCCTTCGCTCCCAAAACGGGGGAGGGGGGGGGGGGGGTTCGGAGTCTTGGGCAGGGAGTAGTGGTGTTTCTTCTATCTCCCATTTGGCCCGTCTCATTCTTCTCTACCGGGGTAGCAGCACTCACTTTCCCGATCACCATTCGAAGCTTTAGGCTGATCGGGTAACTAGCACACTCTTGAACAGTGCTCGAGTTATAATTTCTGGAACTCTAGCCCAATTTCCTTCCCTGTGGGGTCAGCTTCTATCACCACATACACACCCGGTTGGTCCCAGGACAACTTGACAGTGGCTTTAAGAAAGGCTTTCTCTCTCCAGGCTGCAGCACCCTTTGAGTTTCCAATCGCCACAACCAACCTCCCCACTCCTTCGGCGGGGGCCTTTTCTTGCAATACCTTCTGAATTGCTTGTCTCAACTGAGGATGGATTTTCCCAACAGGGCACCCTCTACGGCCAAGGGGGCGAGTAGTCTTCTGACTAAGTTGGTATTTAGTTCCTAACAAAGAATTTCGGCCAGCTCCAGGCGGTCGTGGGCATATGGCAGCCGTGTCGAATATCTCTGGCCTTCAAGCTAAAGCAGAGACTTTACCACCCATACACGCTTGACATCATCTGAACCAAATACTTCATCTTGATCTCATCAGACCACAGGACATGGTTCCAGTAATCAATTTCCTTAGTCTGCTTGTCTTCAGCAAACTGTTTGCGGGCTTTCTTGTGGATCATCTTTAGAAGAGGCTTCTTTCTGGGACGACAGCCATGCAGACCAATTTGATGCAGTGTGCAGCGTATGGTCCGAGCACCGACAGGCTAACCCCCCCCCCCCCCACTCCCTCAACCTCCGCAGCAATGATACATCTATTTCTCAAAGACAACCTCTGGATATGACGCTGAGCACATGCACTCAACTTCTTTGGACGGCCATGACGAAGCCTGTTCTGAGTGGAACCTGTCCTGTTAAACTGCTGAATGGTCTTGGCCACAGCTGTGCTGCAGCTCAGTTTCAGAGCATTGGCAATCTTATTGCATAGGCCAGTGGTCATCCACCCTGTCCTCAGGGCCTATTAACAGGCCAGGTTTTCAAGATAATTGAAATACATCACAGGTGATATCATTTGCTGCTCATTGATTGTAGTATTCTAGTATGCATCTCCAAGGTAATACATAAAACCTGGCCTGTTAGTGGGCCCTGAGGACAGGGTGGATGACCACTGGTCTAGGCCATCTTTATGTAGAGCAACAATTAATTTTTCAGATCCTCAGAGGAGTTCTTTGCAATGAGGTGCCATGTTGAATTTCCAGTGACCAGTTAGAGAGAGCGATCACACCAAATGTAACACACCTAAGACCTTGTAACACTAACGAGTCACATGACACTGGGAAGGGAAAATGGCTAATTGGGCCTAATTTGGACATTTTCACTTAGGGGTGTACTCACTTTTTTGCCAGCAGTTTAGACATTAATGGCTGTGTGTTGAGTTATTTTGAGAGGACAGCAAATTTACACTGTTATACAAGCTGTACACTCACTACTTTACATTGTAGCAAAGTGTCATTTCTCCAGTGTTGTCTGGGGTGTACTCACTTTTGCGAGCTTGTGTGTGTGAGAAATTTATATATATTCTATATCTCACACACACACCAGCCACTTCATTAGGTACACCTGTTCAATTGCTTGGTAACACAAATTGCTAATCAGCCAATCACATTGCAGCAACTCCATGCATTCAGTTATCTAGAGATGCTGAAGACGACTTGCTGAAGTTCAAGTTCCAACCAAGCAGCAGAATGGGAAAGGGGATTTAATTGACTTTGAATGTGGCATGGTTGTTGGTGCCAGACGGGCTGGTCTGAGTATTTCCAAAAACGCTGATCTACTGGGATTTTCACACACAAGCATCTCTTGGGTTTACAGAGAATGGTCCGAAAAAAAGAAAATATCCAGTGAGTGGCAGTTGTGTGAAGGAAAATGCTTGATGTCAGAGGTGACTGGGTAGACGATAGAAAAATGCTGACTATGACCTTAAGAACACCATCTCTACAGTCAAGCAGAAGGTGGAAACATAATACTTTGGTGTGGTTTCTCTGTTAAAAGGTACAGGCCAACTTTGCTTAATTGAGGGGCCAATGGATGGGGCCATGTATTTTAAAATCTTGGATGAGAACCTTCTTCCCTCATCCAGAACACTGAAGATGGGTGCTGGATGGGTCTTCCAGCATGACAATGACCCAAAACATTACCGCCAAGGCAACAAAGGAGTGGCTCAAGAAGAGGCACATTAAGGTCACAAAGTGGCCTAGCCAGTGTTCAGACCTTAATCCTAATCCTAAATCCTTAATTTATGAAGGGAGCTGAAACTTCAAGTTGCCAAGCGACATCCAAGAAACCTTAAGGATTTAGAGAAGATCTGTAAAGAGTGGACCAAAATACCTCCTGGAGATGTGTACAAACCTGGTAGACAACTATAAGAAACGTCTTACCTCTGTGCTTGCCAACAAGGGTTTCTCCACCAAGTACTAAGTCATGTTTTGCTTGGGGATCAAATACTTATTTTATTCACTGAACTGCAACTCAATTTATAACATTTGCATAGGGTTTTTTTCTGGATTTTTCTGCCTCTATTTAAAATACACCTATGATAAAAATGATGGACCCTTCATTTCTTTGTAAGTGGGCACACGTACAAAATCTGAAGGGGATCAAATCATTTTCCACCCACTGTCATTTACTGGTCCCTTCCTTTTCTATATTGGCAAAATCAGTACTGATCACACCTGTCTCCATAACTGAGCATAGTAAATTGTGTTTACTATGCTGCAGTTTATGAATGAACAGGAACCTCTGTCTCCCGCTCATTCATCTTCAGTGCAGCTGAGAAAGGAATTGAAGAAATCTGTGTGCTCAATTCCTTTCTCTGTCTCAAAAGGTGAGATGTCAGGGATATTTTATACAAGCCCCCCCCCCCTCGTCCTATTAGCATTGTAAAAAAAAAAATATAGAAAAAAATAAAAGTATTGTAAAATAATAATTTGGGGAAAAAAAATAAAAAATGTAAGAATAAATATAATTAGGTTTAGGTAGGCTGTACAGGGCCTTGTAATTTCTAGCAGTAGCCCTGTGCAGAAGGTCCACATTTGTAAAAACTAAGCAATGTTGCTCAATCCACATAAATACAAGTTAATCCCGAATACGGTGAATTAGACCAGAATCTCTGTATTGGGGAAAGCCGCCGTCCAGCATCTCAATTGCATTACACCGAACGCTGGAGAGGTGCTCCTTTTAAAGACATTATCGGACGCAGAGGCGCTGAATTGCTTTGAAGTCTGGAATCAATTTTTTCGTCTTTCAAAACACATTTCATCACTTTTTTTTTTTCACTCTTCTGTTACAGAAATCTATTTACTCCCATTAAAGCCGCATTCTAAACGGATGGGAAAACCAATCAGCGTCAGCGACAAGTCGCACGATACAGGTCCAATCCTTTTATCTCAGGAACCCCGGCTTACTGACCTGTAATAGGGGATTACAACAAACACCATCACTTCTTTATCCTTTCTCCGCTCCACCGGTGCCAATGTTCACAGCTCCAGAATCAGGGAGGACAGGGAGTTTAAAGGGATACTCCACCTCCGGATGACTTGTCTTATACAGCAATTACTGAAACACATTTTTTTTCCCTTTCTTGCAAATTTTTGTATTCGGTTGTTCTTATATCTGCCAGTGGTGACATTTATTTCTCTGATCTTTGACTCTAACCACCATCTTTAACCCCTTGGTGACACAAAGTCCAGTACTATTACCTTATTTAGCAGCAGTGGCAGCTGGTGTTTTTTTTTTGGGGGGGGGGGGGGGCGGCAAACAGCACCCTTCAGTCGGCCGGTGGCACCCCCTGCTTCCACTCGGTTCAAGATGCCCGCACCCCCTGGGGTATCACGGGAGGGGGGGGGGGGATCATTCATCCAGCCACGCACTTACCCCCTCGGTTCCAGGCGGGAAGCTCTCCTACGGGTGCCTCCCCCCCCCCTCTGCATCATGGTGGATTCCTCTGTGCTTTACCTCTCTCCTCCTCCTTCTAGGCCTCCAAAAGGATCGCCTGTCCTTTCAGCCAATCGGGTGATGGGTCTCACGACCCGCTACCTAATGGCCGGGAGGAGGATCAGTGAGAGAAGCGAATACTCATTCGTTATTGTCACACAACACTGTGCCCACCCTATTTTGAAGCCTATTAGAGCCTCCAGAGCATCTGGCTCTAATCAAGTGTGAAATATATTATATATATATATCTATCCCCACCCCCTCATTGGAATCCATGCATCCAGCGTCCTGCATGTAGTTTAGTGGACCGTAATGGATGGGCCGCCACTGTTTAGTGCTCAATTGAGCTCACGGGTGCTTGATCCACAGTCGCAGATTGGAGAGTAATAATTTATAGAGATGACCCGCACAACCAATGTCGCTCTAAGAGCTTGCCCTTTTAACAAAACCATAAATATGTACGTCAGTTGACATGTTTTAGCATACATGGTCTTATTCATAGTTATGATTAAGGCCATGTAGGCTGAAACACGTCGACTAAAATCTTGTTTTTATTTAGGAAACCACAATGTACCATATGCAAATACAGTCAGTTGACGTGTTTCAGCCTACACGGCCTTAATCATAACTCATCTCTATGGATTTGAATCCCCTGGTACATTTATAAACGTCCTGCTTTTCCAGAGTTTGTGCTCCAAAAATAATCCACACATACACTACTATTAAACCACAAACCATAATATAGTTATGCTATTGTGCCTTGATTTATAAGAAAAAAACAGTATATGGTATCCTCATCCTAGTATATAGTTTGAAAAAAAGGATTTATGGGGAAAAGATCAAAGGGATTCATACATGGAACATCATAACCATGATTTTGCCTTTAGGTCCCCCTACAAAATGATGGACTGTCTTGATACCAAGTTTATATAAAAATTACAAATATTTATTATTGAGTATAAAAAACTTTTTTTTAGAGAAAGAAGAAATTTTTGTACATATATAGAAAAATACATATTATGGCTATAACATAGACAACATTTGTTACGACAGTATTTTGTGTCCAATACGGTCTTTGGTTTCTCTACTAGTTTCGCGACTATTCTGTCGCTTCTTCAGGAGACCTTGTTTGTCTACAACGAGATTTATCACAAATTATTTAACAGAAAACAACAACGATTATTTAAAGATATTAGATGTATTTTTTACAATCAGTTAGGAAAGGAAATAATATAAACACGGAGTATGCGGCTCACCACCATGCAGTTATCGAGAGGCACATGAAGTTCGGGTAGTCCCTGCCAGATCGGGCATTGACCACCCTTTTGGCGGGCACGGGGGGTTCAGCTACAAAACAGTAACATAGAATTTCAAGTAATGAATGTGCAAGGTATAGGCTGCTTATTCATCTTGAGCATAATTATTTTTCTTATAATGTAGCTATAGAAAAATTCACATACCGGTATAGCCAGAATTTTTAAAAAAAGGAAAGCAGCATAAGTAAAGGTGCAACAGCATAAAAATTCCGATGGACGTTGAGGCTTCAGTACAGGTATCGTTATGCCGGGGAAAACCCGGATGGACAGATCCAATACGGAATAGATATTGTGCCTAATTCAGAAGGGAGACCCACGTTGCTGTTCGTTTAATGTGAGTGTGTCATGCTGATCTAGTAAAGACATCATTTAGTCAGCTCGGTACAGTTTTACCACAGCAGGATCATTTCAGATTGTAAGGTATATAAGGGATCTATTTACCAGAAAACAGCATACCTCCTGTAGCTTCTCAGTCCAAGCAGCGGTTTTTAATATGGAGACTTCCCATCCTGTGTTTGGTCTGCTGTAAAGGAACGCCATACTGGCGCACCTTTAACCCCCAACCCGGCGGCGTCACAGGCACGGCGCGGGTGCCGAGCTATGACGTCGCTGGGTCCGCCGCTCCTACTGCGCATATGCCATTGTGTGGCAATGCGCGTCAGCCCTGATCACCGAGGAAACCCTCGGCGAATAATTGCTGAAGCGGACCCGACGCCGCCCATAACATGGGGGCCTATCAGGGCCGCCGGAGAGGTGCATGCCCGCCCCTGGGAGTCTCCTCCCATACTTCATGCCTCGCAACAGCACGGTCCTGAGCATTACACACTTCGTTTCACAAGTTAGTTTTAAATTAATAAAAAGAGAACATAAGCAGATTAGTATAGCGATTACATTGGCAACATTTTATTGCATATTGTTTAAACATGCATAGTCTCACCAGTACGTTCATTTAGTCTGCAAAAGAAGAAATATAGGGTCATCATTAGATAAATGACTACATAGATTAGAGTGTTTAGGACAATGCGAACCGCTTGTCACTATAGTATTATAATAGCTAGCACCGAAGGATTATTAGTAGCGGTGTCAGAGAAAAAGGTGGAGTCTCTAGGGTGCCAGATGAACCAGGAGATTGGGCAATCTGGGGAACCAGAAATGGCGGAACGCTATGGATGGAAGAAGAAAAGAAAAGTTTTTAACTCTTTTCTCTTCATTTGAGAAAGTACTTGTATGTTTTTGTTTCGTTCAGACCTGGCGGAACCAGAGCGTCTAAACGTTCGATCCATAAGGTTTCACGTTTTAAAATCTCTCTTTAAACAATATGCAATAAAATGTTGCCAATGTAATCGCTATACTAATCTGCTTATGTTCTCTTTTTATTAATTTAAAACTAACTTGTGAAACGAAGTGTGTAATGCTCAGGACCGTGCTGTTGCGAGGCATGAAGTATGGGAGGAGACTCCCAGGGGCGGGCATGCGCCTCTCCGGCGGCCCTGATAGGCCCCCATGTTATGGGCGGCGTCGGGTCCGCTTCAGCAATTATTCGCCGAGGGTTTCCTCGGTGATCAGGGCTGACGCGCATTGCCACACAATGGCACATGCGCAGTAGGAGCGGCGGACCCAGCGACGTCATAGCTCGGCACCCGCGCCGTGCCTGTGACGCCGCCGGGTTGGGGGTTAAAGGTGCGCCAGTATGGCGTTCCTTTACAGCAGACCAAACACAGGATGGGAAGTCTCCATATTAAAAACCGCTGCTTGGACTGAGAAGCTACAGGAGGTATGCTGTTTTCTGGTAAATAGATCCCTTATATACCTTACAATCTGAAATGATCCTGCTGTGGTAAAACTGTACCGAGCTGACTAAATGATGTCTTTACTAGATCAGCATGACACACTCACATTAAACGAACAGCAACGTGGGTCTCCCTTCTGAATTAGGCACAATATCTATTCCGTATTGGATCTGTCCATCCGGGTTTTCCCCGGCATAACGATACCTGTACTGAAGCCTCAACGTCCATCGGAATTTTTATGCTGTTGCACCTTTACTTATGCTGCTTTCCTTTTTTTTAAAATTCTGGCTATACCGGTATGTGAATTTTTCTATAGCTACATTATAAGAAAAATAATTATGCTCAAGATGAATAAGCAGCCTATACCTTGCACATTCATTACTTGAAATTCTATGTTACTGTTTTGTAGCTGAACCCCCCGTGCCCGCCAAAAGGGTGGTCAATGCCCGATCTGGCAGGGACTACCCGAACTTCATGTGCCTCTCGATAACTGCATGGTGGTGAGCCGCATACTCCGTGTTTATATTATTTCCTTTCCTAACTGATTGTAAAAAATACATCTAATATCTTTAAATAATCGTTGTTGTTTTCTGTTAAATAATTTGTGATAAATCTCGTTGTAGACAAACAAGGTCTCCTGAAGAAGCGACAGAATAGTCGCGAAACTAGTAGAGAAACCAAAGACCGTATTGGACACAAAATACTGTCGTAACAAATGTTGTCTATGTTATAGCCATAATATGTATTTTTCTATATATGTACAAAAATTTCTTCTTTCTCTAAAAAAAGTTTTTTATACTCAATAATAAATATTTGTAATTTTTATATAAACTTGGTATCAAGACAGTCCATCATTTTGTAGGGGGACCTAAAGGCAAAATCATGGTTATGATGTTCCATGTATGAATCCCTTTGATCTTTTCCCCATAAATCCTTTTTTTCAAACAAACCATAATATATTACAGCTTACCCAGATATGATGGCCACATTATTTTTCTTTTTCACTCTGTTTTCACCTGGTGATATGGCCAGTAACCCCCCTCCTGTATTGGAGTGCCCCCACCCTAGATCAAAGAGCACGGGGCACAGCAGACAGCAGTATTGTTAGTCTAAATCTGCTAGTAAATCTCACACACTCCCCCATGACTAACAAATTATAGCCATACTCCAGCTCACACTTTATAAAATCGGTTACAGCAAACAGTTTCGCTATATTTTTACGGTTTTATATGCATGAATAAAAGCGGATCCCCTGTCAGTAGTACATATTTTGTTTCCGTAGGTGTGCACACAGGGTGTGCCTGGGCAACATGTACTGTGACATACTGAAGCAGAGCATGATCCCCTCCCTTCGGAGACTGGACGGCAGGGCAGTATTCCAACATAAAGTCCTCAAACACGCCTCCAAGATGACCACTGCCTTGCTAAAGAAGCTGAGGGTAAAGGTGATGGACTGGCCAAGCATGTCTCCAGACCTAAACCCTATTGAGCATTTGTGGGGCATCCTCAAATGGAAGGTGGATGAGCAAAAAGTCTCCAACATCAACCAGTTCCGTGATGTTGGCATTTGGGTGTGGAAGAGGACTCCAGTGGCGACCTGTGAAGCTCTGGTGAACTCCATGCTCAAGAGGGTTAAGGCCAGTGGCGGCCCGCCCATAGGGGGCGCCCGGGCGCCGCCCCCCTCCCCCTAGGTGTAAAAAAAAAAAAATAAAAAAAAAGTAAAAAAAAAAAAAAAAAAAACGGGCCCTTTAACCACTACAATACAGGGCACTTTCACCCCCTTCCTTCCCAGCCCAATTTTCAGCTTTCAGCGCTCTAGCGCTTTCAGTGACAATTGCGCGGTCATGCTACACTGTACCCAAATGAAATTGTTATCATTTTGTTCGCACAAATAGAGCTTTATTTTGGTGTTATTTATTCACGACTCCGTTTTTTTTTTTTGCGATATAAGCGCAAAAATAGCGGAAATTTGGAAAAAAAAACAATATTTTCTTTTTTCTATTTGAAAAGAAATCCAATAAAATCAAATTTTGTCATAAATTTAAGCCAAAATGTATTCCGCTACATGTTTTTGGTAAAAAAAATTCCGTTAAGTGTATAATAATTGGTTTGTGTGATCACGGACATATGTACGCAAATGATCATGTACATATGTGTGCAGGTGATCACGTACATATGTGTGCAGATAAACATTAGGACATGTGATTTTAGTGGGACATATGTGGGGGACATGTTTTTATTATTAGGGACATGTGTTTTTATTATTTGGGGACATGTATGTTTTGGGGACATGTGTGTTTTGGGGACATATGTGGGGACTGTGTTTGTACTGTGTGGTGTGTTGTGTGTTTACACTACACTGATGATCAGTGAGTAAAAAGCTGTAAAAAGCAGCCCATACTCACTGATCATCAGCCGGCTGCAGCGTTCTGCTCTCCTCTCCTCAGCGGTGACTTCCGTGTGAGGAGAGGAGAGCCGATTGCCTAGCAACCGGCTGTTTGTTTACATCACATGACGGCCGTGATTGGACACGGCCGTCATGTGATCAGGAGGGCCAATCACAGAGCCCTCCTGCCGATCTGAGATGTGCCGTGTCCGGGTGACACGATCCCGCTACTCCTGAATGACGTTCCTGAACGTCCTATCAGGAGTAGACGGCTCCCACCCGGCCGTATATATGCATCGGCCGGGTGGGAAGTGGTTAAGACATTTAAAAAAAAAATAATAATGTAATTTAACAATTTAACATAGTGTACTGTGGCGCCGGTCACAGTGCACTATGAGAAGCGCCACGTCGATGCAATCACAAGATTGCATCCATGGCGCTTCATTTGTGGGTTAAAAACCCGCCTTGCGGCGCACTGCAGAACGCCGACTAGCTTCCGCCCGTAAAAATCACTGTGATTCTACGGGCGGGAGCATTGTCATTCTTAGACAGGCAGGTCACTTCCGGCTTTCGGCTGCTTCACGAAACCCGGAAGTGACGTCGGCAGCTCCGTTCCTCAGCCCGAGCGGAGCTGCAAGACAGTGAGGCAGGAGGTGAGTCACCGCATAAAGGCTTTCTAGTTTCTACTTTGTTGAGAATGTTCATGCATTTAGCTGAATGAATGGAAAAAAAGCTTTCACAGCCAGAAAGGTTTCCCCAGGCCAGACGACTTTTGCCGTGGCCAATCAGAGAATGAGCTCTGAAGGGGGAACTCCACGCCAAATTTCTGAAAAAAAATTTGACGTGGGTTCCCCCTCCGAGAGCATACCAGGCCCTTAGGTCTGGTATGGATTCCAAGGGGAACCCCCTATGCCAAAAAAAAAACGGCGTGGGGGTCCCCCCCCAGATCCACACCAGACCCTTATCCGAGCACGCTACCCGGCCGGCCAGGAAAGGGGGTGGGGACGAGCGGGCGGCCCCCCCCTCCTGAGCCGTACCAGGCCGCGTGCCCTCAACATGGGGGGGTGCCTTGGGGGAGGGGGGGCGTGCGCCCCCCCACCCCAAAGCACCTTGTCCCCATGTTGATGAGGACAAGGGCCTCTTCCCGACAACCCTGGCCGTTGGTTGTCGGGGTCTGCGGGCGGGGGGCTTATCGGAATCCAGGAGCCCCCTTTAATAAGGTGGCCCCCGGATACCGGCCCCCCACCCTATGTGAATGAGTATGGGGTACAATGTACCCCTACCCATTCACCTGTGAAAAAAAGTACAAAAAAAACAACACAGGGTTAAAATATTTTATTGCACAGCCCTGGGGGTCTTCCGTCTTCGGGGGTCTTCTCGCCGGACTCCTCCGCTATCTTCTTGTAGCTCTTTTGCTAGCGGAGGAGCCCGGCTTTCTTCCTCGCCGCCGGCCTCTTCTTCCGACTTCGGGGGTCTTGTCCCCCTCTTCGGTTCTTCTGCCGGGCCACCGCGCCTTCTTATAGCTCTTTTACAGGCGGTGGCCCGGTCTTCTGTCTCCGCCGCCCGTTCTTCTTCTTCTTCTTCTTCTCCAGGAGATGTTGACTCGACGATCTCTCCGGCCGCAATGCCAGGGACTCGCTGCGCTGCCACTTATATAGGGACAATGGGGCGGTGTCACATGGGTTGGTCACATGGCGACAGTCCCAGCATCCTCCGGGACTGTGACATCGTAAGGGGGCGGGGTCACCATGTGACATCAACCCATGTGACCAACCCATGTGACATCAACCCATGCGACACCGCCCCATTGTCCCTATATAAGTGGCAGCGCAGCGCGTCCCTGGCATTCCAGCCAGAGAGATCGTCGAGTCAACATCTCCTGGAGAAGAAGAAGAACGGGCGGCGGCGGTGGTGACAGAAGACCGAGCCACCGCCTGTAAAAGAGCTATAAGAAGGCGCGGTGGCCCGGCAGAAGAACTGAAGAGGGGGACAAGACCCCCGAAGTCGGAAGAAGAGGCCGGCGGCGAGGAAGAAAGCCGGGCTCCTCCGCTAGCAAATTAGCTACAAGAAGATAGCGGAGGAGTCCGGCGAGAAGACCCCCGAAGACGGAAGACCCCCGGAGCTGTGCAATAAAATATTTTAACCCTGTGTTGTGTTTTTTTTTGTACTTTTTTCACAGGTGAATGGGTAGGGGTACATTGTACCCCATACTCATTCACATAGGGTGGGGGGCCGGTATCCGGGGGCCACCTTATTAAAGGGGGCTCCCGGATTCCGATAAGCCCCCCGCCCGCAGACCCAGACAACCAACGGCCGGGGTTGTCGGGAAGAGGCCCTTGTCCTCATCAACATGGGGACAAGGTGCTTTGGGGTGGGGGGGCCGCACGCCCCCCTCCCCCAAGGCACCCCCCATGTTGAGGGCACGCGGCCTGGTACGGCTCAGGAGGATCTGGGGGGACCCCCACGCATTTTTTTTGGGGGGTTCCCCTTGGAATCCATACCAGACCTAAGGGCCTGGTATGCTCTCGGAGGGGGGAACCCACGCCAATTTTTTTTCAGATTACATAAGGGGCGTGGTTTATGAGAAGTGGGAGGGGGCAAAATGATGGGCGGGGTCATGATGGGCGGGGTCTGGCGCCCCCCCATCCAAAAACTTCACCAGCCGCCACTGGTTAAGGCAGTGCTGGAAAATAATGGTGGCCGCACAAAATATTGACACTTTGGGCCCAGTTTGGACATTTTGACTTGGGGGCAGGGATGGACTCGCCATTGTGACTACCGGGATATTCCCGGTGGGCCGATGGCCAGTTTCAGCCGCATTTGCGCTGCGTGGCGATCTACCCATCAATAGCCGACAGCTGGGGCCTTACGGGTAGATCAAGATGCATGCAGAGTAGCGCAGGAAGCATCTGTCTGTAATAATTTCTCTCTCATGTCACGTAGTGCTGCTCGCTCCCCAGAGGCCCCTCCTCTTCTCGTCTATCCCCATTGGCTTGTAAGATCATCTGGGAGAGAACTTGTTACAGACAGATGTTTCCTGCACTACTCTGCATGCTGGCTAGTAAGATCCCATGATGTGCCCCATGCCCTATGCCCTAATGTGCCCCGTGCCCTGTGCCCTAATGCATAATGTGCCATGTGCCCTATAATGTGCCATATGCCCTGATGTGCTATGTGCCGTGACCTGATGTGTGCTGTGCCCCGATGTGCCATGTGTCCTGATGTGCCCCATAATGTGCCATGTGCCTCAATGTGCCCGTGCCCTGATGTGCCATGTGCCCTGATGTGCTCAATGCCATGATGTACCCTGATGTCCTATGCCCTGATGGGCCCCATGATCTGATATCATATGCCAGTGATGGCGAACCTTGGCACCCCAGATGTTTTGGAACTACATTTCCCATGATGCTCAACTACACTGCAGAGTGCAAGAGCATCATGGGAAATGTAGTTCCAAAACAAGGTTCCCCATCACTGTCATATGCCCTGATGTGCCCCGATATCCTGTGCCATGATGTACTGTGCCCTGCACCCTAATGTGCTGGGCTCTGTACCCTGATGTGCTCTGTACGCTGATGTGCTGGGCTCCGTACCCTGATGTGCCCTGGTGTGTTGTACCCTGATGTGCTCGGCTCTGTACCCTGATATGCTGTGCCTTGATGTTCCGTACCCTGAGCCGGTCTGGATGAAGTCCAGGGCCACATTTTTGTCCCAGTCCAGCCCTGCTTGGGGTGTACTCACTTTGTGAGATACTGTAGCTGCAAAGGGTAGGCCAACTCAATATTGAACCCTACGGACTGTGTGTGTAAAGGAAGGTGTCCCAATACCAATACCGGTAGATACCAAATAGGCCTCATTTACCCATCTCTCCCCCCCCCCCCCCGTTCACACCAAATCAGACTTTGAGATTGCATGACATCACTTGAAATCGCATGATTTCAAAGCCACGTCAGTGCGATTTCAGGTGCGTCTTGGCTGACATCTGTGCTACTTTCAAGTAGCACCTGAAATCGCCAAATTGTGCAGGAACCTTTTTTTTCAAATCAGTACGGCACCGCAAAGTCAGCATCGCACCAATTTGAACAGTTTCATTGCCGACAATAGCATGCAACTTGTCAAATCACATGCCAACGTTGTGTGAAGGTAGGCTTAAAATAAACTGGTAAACTGCAACATATCACCCTTTTTTTGGTGGGTGGCGGGGTTGGATACATTTTAACAAAACCCAGTGAAACTACAGTGGGATACTGCTTATGTCCAGTAGGTGGCAGTCTCACCCTTCAACAGATGCAGGGAGCGGAGATCTGGGGGCACGTAGGTAGTAAATTGCGCTGAGATGTATATCACAGATTAGTCAGTGGGAATTTTTAGCAGTCAGTGGATGCCGGACTGCAGCACATACACAGCTTTGGCTGGACGGGTGACAAAATTCCTGACTCTCCAAATGACTGTACTGTGCAAGTGAGGTTCTACCGAAGACCGAGAATTCTAAAAATCGACAGAAGGCGGCGCACACCGAGCGGACGGGGTCACGCTCAAAGCTTTGGATGTTAATGCCCTTTAGCATTACAGCACTAACATTTACTATACATGTCTATTTTTTTATGATCTCCCTCTATATCCACACACACATACATAATACACACACACACACACACACACAGGGAAAAAGAGTACCGTTACCCGCTGCAACCACAATTATTGTTAAAATATCACTTAAATATTTTTATTTATTTTTATATTCAGAGTACAATTCTAAGCCCCCATTCACACTAGTGCAATTTGTCATGCGATTTGACAGATCCAAAGTCACACCCCATCGTTGGCAATGTTCAAACGTTTGGGAAAAAAAAAAAAAAAAGAAGGTTCCTGCACTACTTTAATCACAACTCGCATAAACTTCAGTTGTATGAAACAGTAAACAAATCGGTAGTGCAAATTGCACTGTTGTGCGACTTTGAAATCTTGCTGAAGCAGCGCAATTTCAAAGCCACACTGGTGTGAACAGGGGCTCAATCTACAAAGAAGGAAAGAAAAAAAAAAAAAAGTTAAGAAAAGAGAAAGAAAAGAAGCAGCAGCACACTGAGCTTCCCAGTGAATGGCTGTATGTGTGGGGGGAGGGGGTGTCAGGACAAGTCTGATCATTGGATAGCAGCAGGCCGAGTTCCCAGCACAGCTAGAGAATAGACCATGATGCATTCCCCTACCTAGTGTGGTCAGATTTTAATAGAAAAGCAGAGGGACTGGCAGGATCACCAGTGATTTTACACAAATGAAGCAATACAAATAACAGGAGACTTTCTCATACAAGTGCATGGTACAGCAGGCACATATAAGGAATATGAAATGGTCGGTTTACATATTCATTAAACACAGCTTTTTGCTAGAAATACTGCAAACCTCAAAAAAGGCTAAATTTTCTGAAAATGGATACCCTGGAGAATAAAATGGTGGTAGTTGCAATTTAACATGCTACCTAGAATTGTCCATCGGTAGCACTTTAAAAGTTAAAACGTGAGTGAGATTTATTACACTCACTCCAATACCTCACTTGTGTGGCAAAGGCATAACTAGATCCTTCAGGGCCCCAGTGAAGCCCCATAAAACTAGTTCTTGGAGGGCGTCTGTGACGGACTGGGGTTTATATGGTCACAAAACAGACACCCCAAAGCAAAGTACATATTCATTTATTTTTTTATATTTCTAAACATATCCCTTCTATTCTATTAATAACCAGTAGATGGCAGAGAAGGTACACAAACAGAGTCTATATAAGGCCACACACCATGTGACTGGAAATTAAACTACTTCCAGCCATAAAGTCAGTGGTCATATCTCATGCTGTTTGTGTGATTCTTTGCAGGTATGTACTCTAAATCGTTCCTAATCTGTATTAACCTGTGATAGAAAGATTCCTAAACATCTTGAGCAGATGCAGAAAAAGTCTCAGCAGATTTTATGCTATAGTTTTGCTGTAATTAGAAGTTTAGAACAGCATGTGTAAGAAACAAGTGAAAAGTGCATAAGAACATGAAAATACTGCATTAGTCAGAACAAATGTCTATGATAAACACTAAACCTTTCTAAATAGGTATATTTAAACCTGATTTATTGAAAATTGCATAGATTTATAGAAGCACATGTTTTCTGTTATTTAATATAGAAAAAAACCTATTGTATGTAAAGCTTATGTATTGCATCATACAGACATGCAATGTGCACCATCTAGTGGTTAAAAAAGAGTACTACCATGAAAATATTTGTATTAAAGCAATACATTGCTAGTATGATTATTGCACAGTTAAAATGTACCAGAGAGATAAAGATAATTATCTATAACACTGAATAACAGGGATATATGTTATTAAAATTTAGTAATGTTCATTGTTATAACTACATTTTAAAATACTTTAGTTAAAATCTGTATTATATATATTGTTAATGGTTATAAACATGTGACTATAAAAATGTAAAAGATGTATTGTTATGTAAAAATTAAACTACTTCCAGCCATAAAGTCAGTGGTCATATCTCATGCTGTTTGTGTGATTCTTTGCAGTCCACGCCAAGCTGATCACCTTATCTCATCGCGTCTACAACCATCGGCTCTCTTAATTCACATTTTGAGGCCGGTAACATTTTGGGGGCTCGTGTGCCGGGATTCGTTGTGTTACCAGTGAGAGGGAAGCGCGAGACAAGCGTGAGCCTGCTACAGAGCTACAAGGAGAGTCGTGAGAGTAGTCTGCCTCGTGAGTGCAAGTCTTCAGATTGCAACAGAGATGGCATCTCCTCATCGTGCGCTGATGTGGGATATCCGGAAACAAATTCATCTGCTTAATGAAGAACAGCTGCATAGCCTTGCTATTACGCTGGGAGATGAAAGAGAAGTGGACGTTCCATCAGTGACTGGTACCAATGAAATGGAACTTGTTGAATTTATTAAAGACTACTTGAGAAGTGATCAGCTGGAAAAGTTGGAAGATCAAGGTATGTCTTACCTACTCATCATCCAAGACAAGATCAATGAACTAAAACTTAACAAGGAAAGTACACCAACTGTGGACATTGCAACCGCTGCAAAAAAAATAAGTAGTGGGACTGCAAGGACTGAACAGGTATCGGAGGTGGTGAGATTAACTGATGTTGTTGCTTTATTGCCACGTAGAGAATTTAAAATGCATGGTGGTGTAATTTCAGATCATGGTTCGGACATGAGATACAGTAGCGTGTGCAGACAAATTGACGAGGGTCTAACAGAAAAATTCCCTGAATCTGAAATTATACGCACAGTATTGAGAATAATCAAACCTGGTAATTTTAAAGATATGTTGACTGACAAAGACGATCTTACTGTTGCTGAATTGAAAAGGTTTTTGAAGTCACATATGAGAGAACGAAGTGGTAATGAGTTATTTCAGGACCTTAGCAATGCTACCCAGCAAGAAAGAGAAACAGCACAACAATTTGTTTACAGGCTAGTGGGGTTAAAACAAAAAGTTCTGTCTACATCACAACATGATAGGCAAGAGTTTAACTATGACAAAAAACTGGTGCAAGGCATATTCCTTCATACACTGTATCAGGGACTAAATGAGAAAAATTCTAATGTTAGACGAGATATCAAGCCTTATGTGTCTGATTTGACAGTAACGGATGACTTTATCATAGAGCAAGTCACCAGGTCAGTTGATGAGGAAACAGAAAGGCAGAGACGCTTAAACAGTGCACCTAAACATAAACCTATTACTGTTCATTCATCACAGACACCAGGTAATAGTGAAAAAGACACCTTGCAAAAGAGAGTTGAGGGAGATGTTAAAGCAAATCACACTGCATTAATGGAACTAACAACACAGGTCTCTGCTCTCACAAAGAACCTGGAAAAGATCATGAAGCAAACTCCTCTTGTTGGAAACCAAATGACTAAGCTACTAACCAATGTTCAAGTTCCAGATACAACTCACTGCAAGCCCAGGTGTGATGATTGCATTAAACGAGAGAGTCAGAACTGCTACCATTGTTTCTACTGTGGTTGGACAGGACACAGAGCGGTTGATTGCTTGAAGAAAAGAAGGCAGTCGGGAAATGACAGACGGTCACTGGGAAAGGGACAACCAGTGACCACCTCAAATGATCTGTCCCATGCTAAGGTAAACAGGGTATTCACCCACCGGTCAACTAGAACACTCCCAAAAGAGAATGGATTCTCCAAACAACACGTAGCACAATTAATTGGAGGAAAATGCCTACTGTCATGTCGGATGAATGGTGTACCGGTTGACATGTTGATGGATACAGGAGCTCAGGTCAGCATTGTCGGGAAGGCATGGTTAGAAAAGTTTCTACCCAGCGAATCCATTAGGCACATACAAGATTTACTTTGTGATGACAACTTATCCATTACAGCTGCAAATGGTTCTATCACTCCATTCATCGGGTGGATTGAAGTCTGCCTGGAATTCGAAAGTAGTGGACATGGAAACTTAGCCATTTATGTGCCAATGCTGGTGAGTGACTGCTGTAATGACAATCCAATTCTTGGGTTTAATGTTATCGAAGAATTGATCAGAGAAAACCGTGACCGACCAAACAGCACCCAAAACCTGACTATCTTGCTGAGTGAAGCTATGAAAGTAAGACAGAGTGTAGCGAATAACATTGTAAATGCTGTCAGTCAAGCAACTGACCCAGGAGAAATATTCGATAGTCGTATGGTCAAAGTGGGGAAGAAGGGACTCCAGATTAAAGGAGGCGAGCTCTGTGAAGTCAAATGCAGAATTAGAGCGTGGCCGAAAGGAGGAATCATGTCATTTGAACCACTTCCCGAATATCCAGTCGAGGAAGGACTTGAACTATTTCCTTCAGTGGTAGATGTGCCAAATGGGTTCTCTAAACTGGTGAAGATACCTATACTGAACCGTACTCAACATGACATCTACCTTCCACCCAGAACAGTATTGGGTACCATTTCTCCAGCAGCTGAGATTCTACCATTGTCTCCAAGCAAAGACTATGGAGAGGGAATTGACCAGAAGAAAAGGGTGTTTCATGTAAACCAGTTGAATCAAGTGGACACTGGAAATCAGCTTCCCACTAACAAATCTGTTAAGTGGCACCCACCTGTCAATTTGGAAGATCTCTCAGAAGAAGAACAGGAGATAGCGAGACAAATGTTATATGATGAATCAGATGTCTTTGCTCGAGATGAGGGAGACATAGGATGCATCCCTAACCTGAAACTGAGGATAAATCTGAAAGATGAAACTCCTGTCCAGAAACGCTACAATTCGATACCGAAACCCCTATACAAAGAAGTGAAAGAATATATCCAAAAACTTCTTGACCGAGGTTGGGTAACAAAATCTTCTTCCGCATACTCATCACCAGTTGTTTGTGTTCGAAAGAAGGACAGTAGCCTACGACTATGTGTTGACTTTAGGGAGTTAAACCGAAAGACTATCCCAGATAGACATCCACTACCCAGAATACAAGATCTGCTGGATAGCTTAGGAGGATTTACGTGGTTCTCAATCCTGGACCAGGGTAGTGCGTATCATCAAGGCTTTGTGCATGAAGACTCCAGACATCTGACGGCTTTCAGCACCCCCTGGGGACTCCTGGAGTGGAACCGTATTCCATTTGGATTAACGAATGCCCCAGCAGCTTTTCAGAGATGCATGGAGAATGTATTAGAGGGCATCAGAGACAAATGTTGTTCTCCATACTTGGATGATGTACTTTGCTACTCCAAAACTTTTCAGGAGCATGTCAATGATATTAGGCAAGTGCTTAGTCGAATGCGTGAGCATGGTATCAAACTTAGACCGAAGAAGTGTGAACTCTTTAAACGACAGATTCGATACCTTGGACGAATGGTGTCAGAAGAAGGCATAAAAATTGACCCAAAAGATCTTGAAGCGGTATTACATTTGAAAAGGAAAGAACCAAAAACAGTGGGCGGAGTCAGATCTTTGTTAGGATTCCTGAGCTACTACAGGTCCTTCATTCAAGATTTCTCTCGACTTGCTAAACCACTGTATGAACTTTTGCAGAACACTGAGAAAGAATCTGCTACATCCATCCCCAAAAACAATCGGATGGAATCTATGAAGAAAAACAGGAACAAAGCACAAGTGCCATCTAAAACACTGATTCAATGGACACCCAAACATCAAGCTGTAGTATCCAGACTGGTGGACATGCTAACCAATCCACCAATTCTAGCATACCCTGATTTTGATTTACCCTTCGTCTTACACACTGATGCTTCCAATGAAGGCCTAGGTGCTGTACTATACCAACGACAAGGAGAAAAACTTCGTGTTATTGGGTTTGGCTCCAGAACATTGACTCCAGCAGAGCGCAATTACCATCTTCACTCTGGTAAACTTGAGTTTTTAGCTCTCAAGTGGGCAGTCTGTGACAAATTCAGAGATTACTTGTACTACGCTCCAACATTCACCGTTTACACAGACAACAACCCATTGACATATGTATTGAGTACTGCCAGACTGAATGCTGTGGGTCATCGCTGGGTTGGCGAGTTGGCTGATTTCCACTTCCGATATCAAGTACAGGCCAGGTAAACAGAATGCAGACGCAGATACACTGTCACGATTTCCAGTGGAACTCACGAAGAATCTGAGTGAGTACACAGAGCTTGTACCATCTGAGGTTGTGTCAGCTATGTGGCAAGGGAGCAAAGCTGTTGACGAAGAAGAGGCATTATGGGTGGCTTCATTGACTCTTCACTCAGAAAGTGATGTGGCCGAAGAATTGCTGAAAGGACAGACAATCTGCCCAATGACTCAGGAGAATATCAGAGCATTACAACAAGACGATACCAACATTAGAGAAGTGGTCTGGCTTAAGGAGAACGACTGGATTCCAAACCACAAAGAAAAGGAGAGTATGACCAGCAAAACAAGACGTTTGATACATGAAGGGAATAAACTCAGAGTCGATGAAGGAATCCTCTACCGACACTCTGGAACCCGAAAACAGCTAGTTCTACCAGAAAAGTTAAAACCATTGGTCTTAAGAAATCTTCATGATGACATGGGTCACATTGGTACTGACAAGGTAACCCACCTAGCAGGTGAACGATTTTACTGGCCATTTATGCAAAGAGACATTGATGAATATGTGCTGAAGAAGTGCAGCTGCATCAAACGAAAGCGTCCAAATATCACCGAAAGAGCACCTATGGGTTCGATTACTACCAGTTCACCTTTGGAGTTAGTATCCATTGATTATCTTCACTTGGTGAAAAGCAAAGGAGGATATGAGTATATACTTGTAATAGTTGACCATTTCACACGCTTTGCACAAGCGTATCCAACTAAGAACAAATCTGGAAAAACGGCGGCAGAAAAGATCTTTCAAGATTTCATACCACGTTTTGGCTATCCAGAGAAACTCCACCATGACCAAGGAAGAGAATTTGAAAACAACTTATTTCAGACATTGCAACGATTGGCAGGGATTTCTCATTCAAGAACTACTCCATACCATCCACAGGGTAACCCAGTGGAGAGACTGAACCGTACTTTGTTACAGATGCTTCGCACCTTAGAGGAAGAGAAAAAGTCAGATTGGAAAGAACATCTTCCACATATGGTTCATGCATATAATTGCACCAGGCATGAAGCCACAGGATACTCGCCATTCTTTCTATTGTATGGAAGATCTCCTCGTTTGCCAATTGACCTAATGCTCAACCTAAATTTGGAAAAGGAATCAGAAAGTCAACCAACATTTACTCAGAAATGGGCATCTAGAATGCAAGAAGCTTACAAAATCGCATCCGAGAATAGCAAAAAATCATCTGCTAAAGGGAAGAAGTACTATGACAAAAAGATAAAAGGAGCACCTCTTCAACCGGGTGATCGGGTCTTAGTACGAAATCTCTCTGAAAGAGGAGGACCTAGTAAACTTCGTTCATACTGGGAAGAATCAGTACACAAAGTGGTAGAAAGAATCAAAGATGGGCCTGTGTACAAAATTCAGCCTGAAAGTGGTAAAAAGACTATTCGAGTACTGCACAGAAATCTTTTACTACCAGTAAATGACCTACCAATTGAAGGACACATTCCAAGAGTACCGATGAAACAAAGACAATCAAGTAACAGAAAGGATACCAGAATGGATGTGGACCAGGAGGAGGAATGTTCAGATGAAGAAAGATGGTATTATCCTTATATACCAGAAACTACAGAAAGTCATGATTGTGTTGTGTCTCAACCAAACTCTCAAAACGTACAGAAAATCCCATTGAGAGTTTCTGCTGAAGAGTTCTATCCTACAACTACCACACCCAATCTTGAACAAGAACAAAATGATGGAACAGTAGTTGGCGACCAAATCTGGGCTACAGATATGGTGGGACTAGACACTGCAGAATTACCCTCATTAAGTCAAAACTTACCGTACCTGTGAACCAAGATATGCAAATGGATAACGATGTTGATGGAGAAGACTCAACTCCTGTCAGAAGATCTACCAGACAAGCTAAGCCTAAAGAGATCTTTACATATGACACACTAGGTCAGCCAAGATACATACCAAGTCAGATTCACACCATACAAACTCCTACAATGCTAGCTACTCCCATGACATGCCAGGTAGTTAACGTAGCTCCTTGGTGGCAACAAGTACCTATTTGGGTTACTTAAATCACTAAATAGTGTTCAGATACCAATTGAGTTTAATGTCGGGAGCCATTAACTGAAGGAGGGGAGAGTGTGACGGACTGGGGTTTATATGGTCACAAAACAGACACCCCAAAGCAAAGTACATATTCATTTATTTTTTATATTTCTAAACATATCCCTTCTATTCTATTAATAACCAGTAGATGGCAGAGAAGGTACACAAACAGAGTCTATATAAGGCCACACACCATGTGACTGGAAATTAAACTACTTCCAGCCATAAAGTCAGTGGTCATATCTCATGCTGTTTGTGTGGTTCTTTGCAGGTATGTACTCTAAATCGTTCCTAATCTGTATTAACCTGTGATAGAAAGATTCCTAAACATCTTGAGCAGATGCAGAAAAAGTCTCAGCAGATTTTATGCTATAGTTTTGCTGTAATTAGAAGTTTAGAACAGCATGTGTAAGAAACAAGTGAAAAGTGCATAAGAACATGAAAATACTGCATTAGTCAGAACAAATGTCTATGATAAACACTAAACCTTTCTAAATAGGTAAATTTAAACCTGATTTATTGAAAATTGCATAGATTTATAGAAGCACATGTTTTCTGTTATTTAATATAGAAAAAAACCTATTGTATGTAAAGCTTATGTATTGCATCATACAGACATGCAATGTGCACCATCTAGTGGTTAAAAAAAAGAGTACTACCATGAAAATATTTGTATTAAAGCAATACATTGCTAGTATGATTATTGCACAGTTAAAATGTACCAGAGAGATAAAGATAATTATCTATAACACTGAATAACAGGGATATATGTTATTAAAATTTAGTAATGTTCATTGTTATAACTACATTTTAAAATACTTTAGTTAAAATCTGTATTATATATATTGTTAATGGTTATAAACATGTGACTATAAAAATTTAAAAGATGTATTGTTATGTAAAAATTAAACTACTTCCAGCCATAAAGTCAGTGGTCATATCTCATGCTGTTTGTGTGATTCTTTGCAGTCCACGCCAAGCTGATCACCTTATCTCATCGCGTCTACAACCATCGGCTCTCTTAATTCACATTTTGAGGCCGGTAACACGTCCATGGACTTCCTCTTAGAACCTTGCCTCCCGTGTGCCCACTGGGGCAAGCATCCAGCGTGCTCTACGAATGCAGAGTCCTTTGGACATAGCAGATCACGGTAAAGCGCCAATTACAGTGACCCTTTATCATGTAGTTAGCTAATCACATGTAAACAGGCTTGCCGGTAGTGCCTCCTCAGCAGGACTCTGAGCTGAGAGCATCGCTCATACAGCCCAGAGCCTGAACTGACAGTCCCCCCCCCCCCTTGCATGGAGGAGAGAGACAGTCTGCTCCTTGTTCTCCCACCCCTTTCCTCCTGTGTGTACACCATGGGAAGTGTTAAGTCCAGCAGCTGAATGATCACATTTCCCAGTGCACACAGGAGAGGGGCAGAAGGAGAAGGAGCAGATCAGCTCTCCCCTTTCTGTTCCATGCAAGGGAGGGAGAAGGGGGGAACTGTCAGTGCAGGCTCTGGGCTGTATGAGAGAGATGCTCTCAACTCAGAGCCTTGCCGCCAGCAACCCCGCTGGGCCCCCAACAGTGGTCCGGTCGCAAGAGTGACCTTTGCGACCCTGGTAGTTCTGCCAGGGATGCGTGGTGCAATTACTGGTTTATGTATGTGTGCCAGACCTACATGCACATTTGCATGTGAGCACAGGGGGATAGGAGTGCTTTTTTTTTTTTTAATTAACACCCCCCCCCCCATTTAACTTTATTGCCATCACAAAGCATGAACAAAATCGCTTGCAACAGCTTTGGGCAGTGACTATATAATATAATATATATACACATATACACACACACACACACACACACACACATAGTTAGCTGTGTGCACAAAGGTGGTTGGTGAAACAGTCTGTAAACATATGAGATCATCTCTCATTGCCGCTCTCCCTCCTCACACAGACAGCGTGTGAGGAGGGAGAGATGAACCGCTGTGAGATCTCACAGCGGTTAGTGTAAAAAATAAAAAAGGAAAATAAAGTGCCCATCTGCCCCCAGTGTCACGTGTCATCAATGCCAGGCATCAGTGTCACGTGTCATCAATGCCAGGCATCAGTGCCACATATCATCAGTGCCACATATTAGTGCCACGAATAAGTGCAATCTGTCAGTGTCACGTGTCATCAGTGCCACGTATTAGTGACATCTGTCAGTGCCATGTATCAGTGCCACGTCGGTGTCACGGTGCATTGTCCTGGTGCTCCAGGGCCTTCAAAAGTGTAATAGGTAGTCAACAAGTTAGATGTGTAATTTATGCTCCTAGAACACTTGATGGCGCTCCCTGCATGTTGGGCCTCTATGTGGCCAGGCTGTGGAAAAGTCCCACACATGTAGTATCGTAATACTCAGGAGGAGGAGTAGCAGAATTTATTTTGGGGCATTATGTGTGGTATACACATGCCACGTGAGAGAAATAACCTATTACAATGACAATTTTGTGGAAAAAATTAAAATAAAAAAAATCTTCATTTTGCAAAGAATTGTGGGAAAAAATTACAACATCAAAAAGCTCATCATGCCTCTTACTAAATACCTTGGAATGTCTACTTTCCAAAAAGGGGTCATTTGGGGGGTATTTGTACATTCCTGGCTTGTTCGGGTCACAAGAAATGAGACAGACCACCAGTACATCAGATGTGATAAATTTTGTGCGATTCGCACCACAGCTTGTGGACACTAACTTTCACAAAGACCAAATAATATCCACTAATTTGGGTTATTTTTACCAAAGATATGTAGCAGTATAAATTGTGGCCAAAATTTATGAAGAAAAATTAATAATTTGAAATTTTTTATCACAGAAACAAAGAAAAATGCATTTTAAAAAATAAATTAAAAAAAATCGGTCTTTTTTCATTTATAGCGCAAAAAAGAAAAAACAGATGTGATCAAATACCACCAAAAGAAAGCTCTATGTAGGACAAAAATTTCATTTGGGTACAGTGTTGCATGACTGAGTAATTGTCATTCAAAAATGTCAGAGCACCGAAAGCTGAAAATTGGTTTGGGGGCTAAACTAAAGCTGAATAATTTTCATAAATGAACCGTGAAACATGTCGGAATAGAACCTGTTCCTGCTGGCTATTTTAATAAAGTTAAAAATAGCATTTTGAATCTCGAGGTGTGGCATTTCTGTTGCTGGTACAATTGTTGGCTTCAGGGGGAGAAGCTGAGCCAGCACCTGGGATGTGATTGTGCAGTGTGGAGCCCGATCTCCCCTGGAGCGGCATGTGAAAGATTTGATATTGCAGCACAAGCTGGTTATGTTGTTTTATCTTAATAGATTATTCATTGTTCTGCATTTATTATAGTGGCTTCCCCAAGGCCCCTTTCACACTGGGGAGGCAGCGGTGTTAAAACGGTGCTATTTTACCCCCCTGCTAGTAGCCGAGAAAGAGTTAAAAGTACAGCACAGCGCTGCTGCAGCAGTGCTTTGCTAGCGGTATAGCCACGCCGCCCCATTGATTTCAATGGGCAGGAGCGGTGGAGGAGCGGTATACACACCGCTCCAAAGATGCTGCTAGCAGGACTTTTACCGTCCTGCCAGCGCACCGCTCCAGTGTGAAAGCCCTTGGGGCTTTCACACTGGAGAGGCAGCTGCGGCTGTTTCATGGTGCTTTGCAGGCGCTATTTTTAGCGTTGTAGCGCCTGCAAAGCACCCTCAATGTGAAAGGGGTCTAATTCACAAGTTAATTAAACAGTACATTTAAAAAAAAGTGATCTTCTCCTCCTGTAAGGATGTACAGTGTTAGGCTGGGTTCACATTGCAGCGGTTACGAGAACCGGATGTGATTCGCACCGCACTGCAGTGCAAATCACATCCGATCATTGTGCGATGCAAGTTCAGCCATACAGATAGTATGGCTGAATTCACATCGCACACGGCCCAAACTCGCACAGGACCCTTTTTTTGGTCCGCAGCAGAATCGGATCGCATGGGTGTTCACACCATGCGATCCGATTCCTGTCCGAGTTTGCAGATCGCACTGCGATATGCGAACTGATTTGGGGGTGTCATTAACGTTTCACTGACACTCCCAGCAGTTCGCATAGGGCAGTGTGAACTGCCGCCAGGAGGTATGCGATGCGGGAACCCGCAGCAAATTCGCGGCGTTCCCGCATCGCTGCAGTGTGAACCCAGCCTTAGACTGACTGTGCTGTCCCCCAGTCTGAGCCTTGCCGATTACAGATGTTTAACACTTTTTTTAAGGTTTAAACGGGATTAAACACACACACACACACACACACACACTTTGCCCACAGAGGTGGATAGGGAGGTGAGAACACATTATTAGAGGGATGGTATAATGGAGGAGTTATTTGCCACAATGATTGTTATTTTCGGCTCTCATCGCTGAAAATAACTATTGTTATGGCAAAGGATAATTATAGTTTAGTGAATTGAGCTTTGTGTGGGAAGACAAAAGAAAATTGATCTGGAACCAACTCACAGATAGAAAAGTGTACCTGTCATCAATACAGAGTAGGCCGATGTTTCTCAATTCCAGTCCTCAGGTAACCCAACAACAGGTCAGGATTTCCATTACTTTGATCAGTTTCACT
>NW_027507784.1:87189229-87296729 GCF_037356315.1 Lithobates pipiens | reverse complement strand
CCACCACACTGCAACCTCTGCCATATACTCTAGTTTTAATGCAGGAATTAGCCCTGCTGCAAAGCATTGCATCAAAAATTGTACTTAAACGCCCCTGTTAAACAGGGGCAGAAAAATTGGGCTGATGGCATCAACCAGAACCAGAAATGTTCTTCCAACATATCAGCAGAGGAGGAAGAGGATAGACAATCAACATAACAGGACAGTCACTCAGCATCAGCATAGGCAGTCTTGAAGGGATGTGGCATTTCAAAAAAAATTATTCGGTTACATCAGCTTCAGGTGCTTGGTAGCTGTGGGTGATCCAAGACTGATTCATCTTGATGAAGGTCAGTCGATCAACTGATTCGGTGGACAGGCGCACCCTGTGTTTGGTAACAAAGCCACCAGCAGCACTGAAGGTGTGTTCCGAAAGAACGCTGGATGCAGGACAGGCCAGTAGCTCAATTGCATACTGTGCAAGCTCTGGCCAGTGATCCATTCTCAAGACCCAGTAAGCCAGAGGATTTTCGGTGGGAAAGGTGTCCAAGTCTGACCTTGCCCCTAGGTATTCCTGCACCATGTAAATCAGACGCTGGCGATGGGTGCTGGAACCGATCATACCTTGGGGCTGCGGACTAAAAAATTGTCTGAAAGCATCAGTCAGACGGCCACCTTCTCCACCGCTCCTTCTGACCGATGCCTCAGCAACACGTTGTCCAGGACCAGGAGTTTGTAACCTCCCAGTCTCTGGGAACGCGTTGCACAGACCTTTCTGCAAGGCCTTCCGGAGATGTCTCATCCTCATCTTGCCATCGCAGAGGGAGCAAAGGTCGACAACCTTACCCTTGTACCGTGGATCAAGGAGAGTGGCCAGCCAGTAATGGTCCCTCTCCTTGATCCGAAGAATACGAGGATCTTTCCGCAGGCTTTGCAGGATCAGGGAGGTCATGCAGCGTAGGTTAGCTGAGGCATTCGGTCCGGAGTCCTCTGGGTCACAAAGGACAACATGATCCGCAGCTACCTCCTCCCAGCCACGTACAAGTCCACGTGTTTCTTGGGACTGTAAATCATCCCTACAAGACTGCTGCTGCTGCTGCTGCTGCTGATGCTGAGTGCCAGCCTCCACCTCCATGCTGACACAATCATCCTCCTCCTCCTCCTCTTCCTCCTCCTCTTCCTGTGTGATGGGTGGCACAGCAGGAACACTGTCTGGATAAAGGGGGCCTTGAGAGGCAAGGAAGTCGTCCTCTTCCTGCCTCTGTTCTGCCTCAAGTGCCCTGTCCATTATTCCACGCAGCGTATGCTCCAAGAGGTGGACAAGAGGTACAGTGTCACTGATGCATGCACTGTCACTGCTCACCATCCTTGTGGCCTCCTCAAACGGTGACAGGACAGTGCATGCATCCCTGATCATGCCCCACTGGCGTGGTGAGAAAAAACCGAGCTCCCCTGACCCTGTCCTGGTGCCGTAGTCGCACAGGTACTCATTGATGGCCCTCTGCTGCGTGTGCAGCCGCTGCAGCATGGCCAATGTTGAGTTCCATCTGGTGGGCATGTCACATATAAGGCGGTTCTTGGGCAGGTTCAACTCCTTTTGGAGCTCAGCCAGCCGAGCACAGGCATTAAATGATCGGCGGAAATGCACACAGACTTTCCTGGCCTGCTTCAGGACATCCTGTAAGCCGGGGTACCTGCCCAAGGACCGCTGCACCACCAGGTTAAGGACATGAGCTACATAGGGCACATGGGTCAGTTGTCCCTGTCGGAGGGCGGAGAGGAGGTTGGTGCCATTGTCGCAAACCACCATTCCTGGCTTAAGCTGGCGTGGCGTCAACCACCTCTCGGCCTGCCCCTGCAGAGCTGACAAAACATCCGCCCCAGTGTGGCTCCTGTCCCCCAAACAAACCAGCGCAAGCACGGCATGGCATCGTTTTGCCTGCGTACTTGCGTAGCCCCTGGAACGCCTACGGAGCACCGCTGGTTCTGAGGACAGAGCACTGGAAGAGGCCATGGAGGAAGAAGAAGAGGAGGGGGTGGAGGAGAGAGGTGTGTCACAACCAATAGTAGCATTTTGGAGGCGTGGTGGCGGAACAACCTCCAACACTACTGCACCTTGTCCTGCATCCTTCCCAGCTGCCAGAAGAGTGACCCAATGGGCCGTGAAAGACAGGTAACGTCCCTGTCCATGCCTGCTGGACCATGAGTCAGCGGTAATATGCACCTTACCACTGACCGCCCTGTCCAGCGAGGCAAGGACATTGCCTTCCACATGCCGGTAGAGAGCCGGAATCGCCTTCCGTGAGAAAAAGTGGCGTTTGGGGACCTGCCACTGAGGAACCGCACATTGTACAAACTCACGGAAGGGGGCCGAGTCTACCAACTGAAAAGGCAGCAGTTGAAGTGCTAGCAATTTAGCCAAGCTAGCATTCAACCGCTGGGCATGTGGATGGCTGGGAGTGAACTTCTTCCGCCGGTCCAGCAGCTGGGGCAGGGACATTTGCCTGCTATAATCGGACGTGGGTGTACCGCTAGCAGAGTTCCCGGAAGCACTTGGCTGTGACACACCTAATTCTACACCTTCATTCCTCTCAGAGCAGGTTTTAGAGAGGACTGAAGGTCTAGTGGGGTTGGAGATGCCAGCTGATGAGGAGCAAGGAGAGGTCCGCTTTGTTCTTTGGTGTGGGTCTTTGAGGTACGCTTGCCAACGAGCTGCATGGCAGGTCAACATATGTCTGGTCAAGCATGTGGTGCCCAAGCGGCTGATGTTTTGGCCACGTGAGATACGCTTGAGACATATGTTGCAAATAGCAGCGGTGCGATCTGATGCACTCGTCTCAAAAAAGGCCCACACCTAAGAACTTTTAGAATAACGCGCAGAGGCAGCGCCCTGCACAGGCGGAGCTCTGCGGTGTGATTCAGTCGGTGTGCTGCCCCTAAGCTGGCCCCCGGAGGGCATCCTGCCTCGTTGGACATGTGCCTCCTCCTCCTCCCTCCTACCAGGCACCCACGTGGAGTCAGTGCCCTCATCATCCCCTCCCTCTTCATCGCTGTAGCAAACCTGGCAGTATGCTGCAGCTTGTGGAACATGACTGCCAGATTGCTGTCCTTCTTGAGCATCCCCCCTCTCTGCGCTCACGCTACTGCCTTCCTCTAGCTGAGTGTCATCATCAGAGCCCACAAAACACTGGGCATCCTCCTGGAGCATGTACCCAACACTGTGCTCAAAGAGTTCAGGAGACTCCTCAGGAGGATGTGGTGGGTCTAGGGAAGGAGTCACTGATGATGACATTGAGAGGAGGGAAGACGATGCGTTGGCAGCTGCTTTGCTACTACCCTGAGACTGGGTAAGAGAGGATGAGGAGGATGAAGAGGGCTTGGTCATCCACTCTACCAAGTCATTGGCATGTTGCGGTTCAACATGTCCAGCTGCCGAAAAGAAGGACAAGCATGTCCCATGGCCACGTGCTGATGACAATGCACTGCGTCCACGACCAGCACTGTTGTCTCTAGACACAGAGCCTGCTTGCCCTCTTTTATCGGCTCGCGCCTGTCTGCCTCTCCTTGCTGGCCTTCCAGACATGGTAATGGCCTGAAGGGAGTTGGGTAAAACAGCAGTTGGGTAGTTTATATTGTGCTGGAGGCACACAACACCCACTAACTCCTGCAGATGCCTTTATTATAGAACACCAGAGATAAAGGGGTATATACAGATGTATACTGTGCTGTGCTGGAGGCACACACAACTTCCAATAACTCCTGCAGATGGCAAGTGGGCTCAAATAGAGAACAGCTATGTAGGTGGATATAGCGGTATGTACTGGGTACAGAGCACGCAGACAGCACGCACTATCTCCTAACACTACTGACTGCAAGCTCTATTATTAAAGATAGATCACTAGCTATATAGGTGAGGTGAATATAGCGGTGTATACTGCGGTCAGGGCACGCAAACAATAACCACTACACAACAGCAAGATAGAAAATCGTCCGAAAACGATCGGTGTGTACTGTGTTGAAGGTACACAGAACACCCACTGCTTCAGACGCCAACACACTACACGAGGCCGCCGCGATGGCGGCCTTATATAGTGTGGGGCGTGCACTACACAGCCTGAGCTATGATTGGCCACAGGCATCCTGCCTGTGGCCAATCATGGCTCTCCTCGCTGCTGGCGCTGCGATTGGCCAAGCCTGCGGGGTCACAGTGCATGCTTGGCCAATCATGAGCCAGCAATGCACTGCGCCATCGCAGTGCATTGTGGGCCGTGAGCGCCACGCGAATTTGACGTGAACGGACCAAAATGTTCGGATTTCGCCGAACGGACGAACAGCCAATGTTCGAATCGAACGTATGTTCGACTCGAACACGAAGCTCATCCCTACTTACCAATAGGTCCCTAAACAGGAAAAAAAAAAAAAAAACATGTTAACTAGCAGACTGCAAGCCAATGACTCCTAATCTTCTATCGGTTTGATGCAAGACAAGAATGCCCTGTCCTCTCTGCTTTAAGACAACATGATGGATCGTTTCAAATGAAATAGTTTTTTCCACTTTTATGGATTTTGGATACCTTATTAATAGGCGCACTTTGATATTTATGATTTCCCAGTAACACATTTGCCTACTGTGTAGCAGCTTCCCCATCCAGTGCCTTTGCGGATGCCGCTAGAGCGCGCTGGCACACAGCGGCCGGCCAGCCACACTGAACACCTGCTTGATGATTTATGAAAAATTTATGCCAAACCTGCAGAAGCCCGGTGTCCAAATAATGAAGATTTTATTGATTCCGGGCAATTTGCTGACAAATGAAGTCAGAGCGGGCAGCGTCTGGCATTAATAACTGCTGACCTCTCGTTCCCCCCACCCGACGTGACAGAGGGAGGAGACCTGGAGGACAGAAGCTAATATTTACAGTGTGTAATGGATGTATTTACACAGCGTATTTAACGTGTGATAATGCAGAGATGTAGCCATTGTGAAATGACAGAAAATCCCATTATTAAGGTTGGAAGTATATAAGGAGTGGACAGATCAGAAGATTGCAACCTAATGAGCATAAAATACCAATAGCCAGGGCTTTTTTTGTTAGAGACTAGGCTCAGGAACTCTCCCCTTCCGAGTCACCCCTTGTTAGGGATGAGCCGAACACCCCCCGGTTCGGTTCGCACCAGAACTTTCGAACGGACCCCAATTTCGAACGAACTTTAGAACCCCATTGACGTCTATGGGACTCGAACGTTTGAAATTAAAAGTGCTAATTTTAAAGGCTAATATGCAAGATACTGTCCTAAAAAGGGTTTGGGGACCTGGCTCTTGCCCCAGGGGACATGGGTCAATGCCTAAAATGTTTTTAAAAATGGCCGTTTTGGCGGGAGCACTGATTTTAATGACGATTAAAGTGAAAAAAAAAGTGAAATATTCCTTTAAATATGGTGCCTGGGGGGTGTCTGTAGTATGCCTGTGAAGTGCCATGTGTTTCCCGTGTTTAGAACAGTCCCTGCACAAAATGACATTAAACAGAAATAACACCATTGAAAACTGCTTGCGGTTTTAATGTTATATCTGGTTCCTGCAATATGGTTGAAAACCATTGAGAAAAATGGCATGGGTAGCCCTCCCTGCCCATTACCAGCCCCTTTGGGTCTTGTACGCATATCAAGGGGAACCCTGTACCCATATTAAAAAAAAGGAAATGCGTGTGGCCCCCAGGCCTTATATACTCAGAACAGCAGTATACAGGCGGTGCAAACAAGACAGGGACTGTGTAGGTTTGTTGTGTTAAGTTGAATCTGTTTGTAATTTTCAACTGGTACATTTTTAAAGTGTAGCTCCAGTCAAAAAAACTATTTTTAAGCTTTTTGGAAAACATAGGGAAGGCTTATCACCCCTGTATAATTAGTTTTGTCTTCCATCTTTTTTCATCTCACTTGCTGTTGTCTCCTTCCGTTTGCAAGTAGGAGATGTTTGTAAGTTGGATGTTTGAAAGTAGGGGCCTGCCCTATATGCTCTGCAGAACTGGCGGAACAAGGTGTTGGTTTTGCCACAACATTGTAAGCCCTCAAAGTGACTCTTGCTGGGCGCTGGAGCGCCCTGCTGTGAACGATTATATCAAGAATTGTAATTACATGCCATTGTTGAACAGTGGTAGAAAAATTTACCTTTGGTGGTTGTGGTGCTGGTGCCACAACACTATAAGTCCTCACAGTTACTCTGGGTGGGCACAGGAACGGGCCCTCCTTTGAAATATTATATCAAGAATTGTAATTACATGTCCCTGTTAAACAGGGGCAGAAAAATTGGGCCTTAGGCACTGGTGCCACAACACTGCAACCTCTCCCATATACTCTTGTTTTATTGCAGGAATTAGCCCTGCTGCAAAGCATTGCATCAAAAATTGTACTTAAACGCCCCTGTTAAACAGGGGCAGAAAAATTGGGCTAATGGCATCACCCAGAACCAGAAATGTTCTTCCAACATATCAGTGGAGGAGGAAGAGGATAGACAATCAACATAACAGGACAGTCACTCAGCATCAGCATAGGCAGTCTTGACGGGATGTGATATTTAAAAAAAAATTATTCGGTTACATCAGCTTCAGGTGCTTGGTAGCTGTGGGTGATCCAAGACTGATTCATCTTGATGAAGGTCAGTCGATCAACTGATTCGGTGGACAGCCGCACCCTGTGATCGGTAACAAAGCCACCAGCAGCACTGAAGGTGTGTTCCGAAAGAACGCTGGATGCAGGACAGGCCAGTAGCTCAATTGCATACTGTGCAAGCTCTGGCCAGTGATCCATCCTCAAGACCCAGTAAGCCAGAGGATTTTCGGTGGGAAAGGTGTCCAAGTCTGACCTTGCCCCTAGGTATTCCTGCACCATGTAAATCAGACGCTGGCGATGGGTGCTGGAACCGATCATACCTTGGGGCTGCGGACTAAAAAATTGTCTGAAAGCATCAGTCAGACGGCCACCTTCTCCACCGCTCCTTCTGACCGATGCCTCAGCAACATGTTGTCCAGGACCAGGAGTTTGTAACCTCCCAGTCTCTGGGAACGCGTTGCACAGACCTTTCTGCAAGGCCTCCCGGAGATATCTCATCCTCTGCTCCCTCTGTGATGGCAAGATAAGGTTGGCAACCTTACCCTTGTACCGTGGATCAAGGAGCGAGTGGCCAGCCAGTAATGGCCCCTCTCCTTGATCCGAAGAATACGAGGATCCTTCTGCAGGCTTTGTAGGATCAGGGAGGCCATGCAGCGTAGGTTAGCTGAGGCATTCGGTCCGGAGTCCTCTGGGTCACTAAGGACAACATGATGCGCAGCTACCTCCTCCCAGCCACGTACAAGTCCACGTGTTTCTTGGGACTGTAAATCATCCCTACAAGACTGCTGCTGCTGAGTGCCAGCCTCCACCTCCATGCTGACACAATCATCCTCCTCCTCCTCCTCCTCCTCTTCCTCCTCCTCATCCTCTTCCTGTGTGATGGGTGGCACAGCAGGAACACTGTCTGGATAAAGGGGGCCTTGAGAGGCAAGGAAGTCCTCCTCTTCCTGCCTCTGTTCTGCCTCAAGTGCCCTGTCCATTATTCCACTCAGCGTATGCTCCAAGAGGTGGACAAGAGGTACAGTGTCACTGATGCATGCACTGTCACTGCTCACCATCCTTGTGGCCTCCTCAAACGGTGACAGGACAGTGCATGCATCCCTGATCATGCCCCACTGGCGTGGTGAGAAAAAACCGAGCTCCCCTGACCCTGTCCTGGTGCCGTAGTCGCACAGGTACTCATTGATGGCCCTCTGCTGCGTGTGCAGCCGCTGCAGCATGGCCAACGTTGAGTTCCACCTGGTGGGCATGTCACATATAAGGCGGTTCTTGGGCAGGTTCAACTCCTTTTGGAGCTCAGCCAGCCGAGCACAGGCATTAAATGATCAGCGGAAATGAACACAGACTTTCCTGGCCTGCTTCAGGACATCCTGTAAGCCCGGGTACCTGCCCAAGAACCGCTGCACCACCAGGTTAAGGACGTGAGCTACACAGGGCACATGGGTCCGTTGTCCCTGTCGGAGGGCGGAGAGGAGGTTGGTGCCATTGTCGCAAACCACCATTCCTGGCTTAAGCTGGCGTGGTGTCAACCACCTCTCGGCCTGCCCCTGCAGAACTGACAAAACATCCGCCCCAGTGTGGCTTCTGTCCCCCAAACAAACCAGCGCAAGCACAGCATGGCATCGTTTTGCCTGCGTACTTGCGTAGCCCCTGGAACGCCTACGGAGCACCGCTGGTTCTGAGGACAGAGCACTGGAAGAGGCCATGGAGGAAGAAGAAGAGGAGGGGGTGGAGGAGAGAGGTGTGTCACAACCAATAGTAGCATTTTGGAGGCGTGGTGGCGGAACAACCTCCAACACTACTGCACCTTGTCCTGCATCCTTCCCAGCTGCCAGAAGAGTGAACCAATGGGCCGTGAAAGACAGGTAACGTCCCTGTCCATGCCTGCTGGACCATGAGTCAGCGGTAATATGCACCTTACCGCTGACCGCCCTGTCCAGCGAGGCAAGGACATTGCCTTCCACATGCCGGTAGAGAGCCGGAATCGCCTTCCTTGCGAAAAAGTGGCGTTTGGGGACCTGCTACTGAGGAACCGCACATTGTAGAAACTCACGGAAGGGGGCCGAGTCTACCAACTGAAAAGGCAGCAGTTGAAGTGCTAGCAATTTAGCCAAGCTAGCATTCAACCGCTGGGCATGTGGATGGCTGGGAGTGAACTTCTTTCGCCGCTCCAGCAGCTGGGGCAGGGACATTTGCCTGCTATAATCGGACGTGGGTGTACCGCTAGCAGAGTTCCCGGAAGAACTTGGCTGTGACACACCTAATTCTACACCTTCATTCCTCTCAGAGCAGGTTTCAGAGAGGACTGAAGGTCTAGTGGGGTTGGAGATGCCAGCTGATGAGGAGCAAGGAGAGGTCCGCTTTGTTCTTTGGTGTGGGTCTTTGAGGTACGCTTGCCAACGAGCTGCATGGCAGGTCAACATATGTCTGGTCAAGCATGTGGTGCCCAAGCGGCTGATGTTTTGGCCACGCGAGATACGCTTGAGACATATGTTGCAAATAGCAGCGGTGCAATCTGATGCACTCGTCTCAAAAAAGGCCCACACCAAAGAACTTTTAGAATAACGCGCAGAGGCAGCGCCCTGCACAGGCGGAGCTCTGCGGTGTGATTCAGTCGGTGTGCTGCCCCTAAGCTGGCCCCCGGAAGGCATCCTGCCTCATTGGACATGTGCCTCCTCCTCCCTCCTACCAGGCACCCACGTGGAGTCAGTGCCCTCATCATCCCCTCCCTCTTCATCGCTGTAGCAAACCTGGCAGTATGCTGCAGCTTGTGGAACATGACTGCCAGATTGCTGTCCTTCTTGAGCATCCCCTCTCTCTGCGCTCACGCTACTGCCTTCCTTTAGCTGAGTGTCATCATCAGAGCCCACAAAACACTGGGCATCCTCCTGGAGCTTGTACCCAACACTGTGCTCAAAGAGTTCAGGAGACTCCTCAGGAGGACGTGGTGGGTCTAGGGAAGGAGTCACTGATGATGACATTGAGAGGAGGGAAGACGATGCGTTGGCAGCTGCTTTGCTACTACCCTGAGACTGGGTGAGAGAGGATGAGGAGGATGAAGAGGGCTTGGTCATCCACTCTACCAAGTCATTGGCATGTTGCGGTTCAACATGTCCAGCTGCCGAAAAGAAGGACAAGCGTGTCCCATGGCCACGTGCTGATGACAATGCACCGCGTCCTGGACCAGCACTGTTGTCTCTAGACACAGAGCCTGCTTGCCCTCTTTTATCGGCTCGCGCCTGTCTGCCTCTCCTTGCTGGCCTTCCAGACATGGTAATGGCCTGAAGGGAGTTGGGTAAAACAGCAGTGTAATGGAGTCACACAACACCCACTAAGCCCTGCAGATGACTCTATTAGAGAACAGCAATAAACGGTAGATACAGGTGTATATTGTGCTGGAGTCACACAGCACCCACTAACTCCTGCAGATGCCTTTTTTATAGAACACCAGAGATAAAGGGGTATATACAGATGTATACTGTGCTGTGCTGGAGGCACACACAACTTCCAATAACTCCTGCAGATGGCAAGTGGGCTCAAATAGAGAAGAGCTATGTAGGTGGATATAGCGGTGTGTACTGGGTACAGAGCACGCAGACAGCGCGCACAAGCTCCTAACACTACTGACTGCAAGCTCCATTATAAAAGATAGATCACTAGCTATATAGGTGAGGTGAATATAGCGGTGTATACTGCGGTCAGGGCACGCAGACAACAACCACTACACAACAGCAAGATCGAAAATCGGCCGAAAACGATCGGTGTGTACTGTGTTGAAGGTACACAGAACACCCACTAACTGCTTCAGACGCCAACACACTACACTAGGCCGCCGCCTTATATAGTGTGGGGCGTGTACTACACAGCCTGAGCTATGATTGGCCACAGGCAATCATGGCTCTCCTCGCTGCTGGCGCTGTGATTGGCCAAGCATGCGGGGTCACAGTGCATGCTTGGCCAATCATGAGCCAGCAATGCACTGCGATGACGCAGTGCATTGTGGGCCGTGAGCGCCACACGAATTTGGCACGAACGGCCCATAACGTTCGGAATTCGCCGAACGGGCGAACAGCCGATGTTCGAGTCGAACGTATGTTCGACTCGAACACGAAGCTCATCCCTACCCCTTGTCTCTGCCCGCTGCCCACCTCTGAGCACCGTCCCTTGGTTCCAAACCCAACTCACCTTCCAGTATCGCCACTTTTAGAGACTACAGAACCAAGTAACATTTGTGATGCCAAGTCATTTGTATGGAATTTGTCAATGATCAATAAAGTCCCTTGCAGTCAACAATAGACCCCTTAGCAACAATGGACCACTTGCGACAATATACACCCACCCCCACCAACAATAGACCTCCAGCAGCAACAAATCTCCCCACAGCCAGCATCAATATACCCATCCCTCAACAGTAGATACCTCCTAGCAACAACTGACCACCCAGCAATGTAAGCTCCACCCCCAGTAACAAGATGCAGCACCCTGATGTTTAGGCAGGGTTTCTCCTAAAATTTACCTGTCAGGTATAGTTACCTTGGCCAATTGTTAGGGATCAATTAATTCCACCCCAAGTCTACAATTGCTGCACCACTTCTGTCGCTAGGTGGCCAGGTATCTGGTGACATTAGATAAGACGAGGGCGATGCAAGGACAGATTAGGAGTATGTGGGGTATCTCAGCCAATGGGCAGGGGTTTTCTTAAATCCCTTGGCCTGCTGGAGAGCCTATATATTTGGGTGCAGTCAGGTGATCGGGGTTCTGTGTCACGGGAATGACTGTCTGGGCGGATGCGTGTTGTACTGCCCAGACTTCTAGGCCGGAGATTGGGCCTATCCAGGGGGCATCTGGCTGCTAGGCTGTCTGAGGACCTTTCCAGAAGCAGAAGAGCAGCGTAGGGTTGGAACTGTGGCTTGAAATCCATTGAGAAGTGACGGTTCTGCTGGCCAGAGAACCTGTCGTGGTTGGGGGTAGAGGGGGAAGCTGTCGCCACTAAGGGACCATCCACCTTATTACCAGGGACCAGAGTGAATAACTAAAGCAAGTACCAGGGCGGAATTCTTAACAACCGGGGACAGTGAAGAATCGGGAAACTTCAGTTCGGTATCAAGCCAGGGACCCAGCCATCAGAGGCGACTCTTGCAGAGCAGCCTTGTGTGTCAAGCCAGGGACCGAGCAGGCCAGTCAGGTGAAGCTTGAGAAGTATCTGGAGTGCCAAGTTAGGGACCCAGCAGAGAAGTGTGGGTGGTGCTTGAGGAAGATACTACAGTGAAGATTGGAGGAGCTCAGTGTGTTGAAGAACTACAAGAAGTGATCGTAGTGGAAGTGAAGGAACTGTTACACTTTGTGTTAGAAGCTGTTAAAGTGGTTGTAAACCCTTACAACCAACTTTGACCTACAGGTAAGCCTAGATTAAGGCTTACCTGTAGGTCCAAGAAATATCTCCTAAACCTACACGGTTTAGGAGATATTAGCCAAAAGACAGGCACCGATGTCTATGGTTCATATGTCACGAGTGGCGGCTCCTGTGCGCATGCGCAGGAGTGACATCATCGCGGCTTCGCCGAATGACAGCGGCGGAGCAGCGAGACCCACCGAGAAGATGGATGCGCCGGACTACAGGGGACAGCGGTGACTTCGCTGGCTCCTGTGTCAGGTAAGTGGCACATAATGGACTACTATGCGATCCTACACATGCAGACGTGGCATCTTGCTGTATGCCTTGCCCTGCATGGCTGTCCTCCTGTAGAAGTCTCGGTGTCTGACAATTAAAATGGCAACTGCTTAAGGGTATCCTGACCCCAACCCTCTCTCTCAAAGTTCTGTTTAGGAGAAATAAAATCTTTGCATTCAAGAAGTGTCTGATGCCCATGAATCTAACTTGCATTACACCCACTATGCCTCACAACCCACTCTGTATGGAAGGATGTCAGCAGGTTTTGGCCCTGGAGGTTCTCAGACTGAAGGAGGCCTGGGACCTTGCTACAGATAGATCCCCCACCAGCAACAATAAACCCCCTGCAAAAATAGATTCCCCAGCAGCCAATATCAATAGACCCTGCAACAGACCCCAGCGAATGTCTGGCTTATTTGGAAGGAGGCATACAGTTATCTAGGGCCATTGTGAGAACTGACCCAAGTCTAGGATCCTTTTTGTGACTGTTCAGTTTCTCTCCCTTGTGCACAAGAACCAGCGGTTGCTTTGACTGGGACAATTCCTACAAAGTCTGGTTACCGGCCATTCCATTAGCTCCGTACTGTTCTAAAAAGCAGAGATATAGCGAGGAGTGTCCAAGCGTTACTGCATAGTGTTGCTGGAGTATCCCAGATCTCCCGTCATCCCATCCAATTTATTCAGCAACAAATCTCAAAAGACAACCCCCCCCCCTAGACTGATCATTGTGCATTCATTGAACGAGCGATTGCGACTGTGTCTGGCTGCCTCTGCACTAATTTGGGAGATGAACCTGTGGTGATCAGTGGCTCTTGCCGGGTGAACATTTCATTCCATATCACTACAACATAGGAATTATTTTGTAGCCGAAGGTAAGAACTAAAAGCAAATTAGACTGCTTAAGATGGAGGAAGTGTGCAGAAGACCAACAACGGCTCTCAATTTCTCACATGATCAACAGGTATTTTACTTATCTAATAGATATAAAAATGCTTTTAATGTGTAGTGCCCCTACCATTTTGGTAGATGCCTAGAGGGGTTTTTGATAGCGTAGGAGGTAGAAATAGGTAAATTTAAGTTCTTTACTGGGCCTGGTTGTGGATTTGAGGTTGGGAGTGATAGAGTAGAGGGAGGTGTGGCCGCCTACACCTGGGCTCAGGGATACCTCCTCTGCTTGGGAATGGACTCTGCTGGCAAGACAGGATGGACCGAGACCTGAGTGGCAGGAAACCCCATGTGAGAGAAGAGACCAATTGTTAATTTTTGTGGTCTGGAAGGAGGTCTCATAAAAAGGGTGGGTCACATGTCCTCGGGGGGGATTCCAGGAAAGGGCTTGAGGTACAGAGGTTCGGGACTGGAGGCCTGGGGGTTCCGAGACCCAGGCGCCTCCAGGGAGGAGGTTTGAAAGCCCAGGAGTTCAAAGATCCCAGAGCCGGATAGCCGAAGGTGACTCTAGGGAGGCCAAGGTCAGGTTCCCTGGAGCAGGAGTCATGTAACGCAGGAGGAAGTAGCAAATAAGTGGAAGAAGAATATTGGGAACAACTTTCTGTGAGTAGAACATGGACTGTTGCAAGAGTGCAAAAGTAGTCCAAACCCAGTGGAGCTATTCAGAAATTCTTTGCCGTGTATCCAAAGACTACAGTATGAAACACTTCTCGGGGTTAGTGGAGGAGGCTGGACACTGCAAGTCACAGAAATAGGTGGTGAGGCTTAGGACTTTGAATTTCAACTTCCACGGCATTATTCAGAGTGATGCTCAGCTGCCCATAGTGAGAGAGTACTTTAGAAATCAGAGAAGGATCGCTAACAGGGGAATTTAATCTACAAAGCTACGGCTACAATTTGATATTTCCCTTTTCTATTTCAAATATGGGATTCAACGGGGCATCTCATATGCTTCATTCTATTGCCCTACAAATGTGTCCCAAATAAAGCCATTTAAAAAGTTCAGAGTGTAAATTGCTACTTTTATGGACTGACATAGGAGGATTTGAATCGGAACAAGCTGGCATAAAGTAAAAAAATGAACAAATTCAGCAGCTCCTAAGGGGGTAGTGCTCTACAAATGGTATATATTTAATAGAACAAATAAGGAAGCAAATAAGAGAAGTTCATTGCTAGAGCAGGGCTACTAAAAGGCAGCATGTTTAGTTGCAGTTAAGTCAAAGACCTAAAAGTCTCTGGTTGGGACCAAACAAGTTCTCTGGCCAGAAGCATATTTAGCAGGTTCATTAAACCACCTGCTGGTCCTGTAACAGCTACCATTTATTTTCTAAACTGCATTTGTCCACCTTTGGGATAAAGAATATACCTGACCCATTGCATCTCAGGCTTACCCTTCTCTCCCGAGGCTTTAATCTCACAGGTCTCCCAGCCAGCTCATCCAGATCCTAAAGAAAATTAAAAAAATAAAAAATAAAATAAAAATAAAAAAAGTTATTTCATTTTATTTGTGGATTTTATTTCACAGAAATGGAAAAAAGTATCCCTTGCTGGTAAATGTAAAGGATTCTAAAACGATCAGGGAGTTCTTCCAGAATGCAGAAATGTCAAGACCCAAGATGGACATTCACAACTCTCATGAAACAGAGTAAAATAACTGTACGAGGGGCTTACAGAACTGCAAATACAACATAATGTAGCAACAGATGCATATATTTATATCAGGACATAATGGCTTGGTTTTATTTTAAATTATTTATACAAAAGAGCCGAGAATCCATTAAGACATCAAGTTCCACCAAATATATACACAATCACTTATAAAATTCCAAAACATTTCAGGATAGCTTAATATTCCACAACTAAATACATAATCTTCCAGCCTCAAAGCTCCTTCGTGTCTTCATGTTTTAGAAGACAACTACCACAAATACATCAGGATTTACCCAGATGGACTCTTCAAATTACCCTTTAATATTTTTTTTTAAATAAAAAGAAGAAAAAAAAAGGAATATACAAACAGCCAAGATGACCACGTTTTAGTATATTGTTCTTTTCTGTTTGAGAGGAAAGCACTAGGTCAGGGGTAGGCAACCTTGGACCTCCAGCTGTGGTGAAACTACAAGTCCAATTATGCCTCTGCCTATAGGAGTCATGCCTGTGATTGTCAGGGTCTTGCAAAGTCTCATGGGTCTTGTAGTTTCACCACAGCTGGAGGGCCAAGGTTGCCTATCCCTGCACTAGGTCCTCCATAGCACAGATGCTTCAGACCCTGTTAATCCACATAGCAATGGAAGGAGGTTTAGAGTCCCTCCAACAATGGGTAATACAGGCTTTGGTAGCATTGACCAAGTGACGTAGCACCAATTTTCTATATGTCTGGAGGCGGAATTTGTGAACAGAGGAGCAAGAGAAAAAAAAAAAAAAAAAAGCAGGATCCTCTGGTATTGGGTGATATGTACATTTTTGAGATATCTTCTGTACCTCCAACCAATACCGTGTACTCTTTGAGCTAGACCAGAAGATGTGAAATAAAGTCCCTTGTTCCTCTCTGCAAATTTTCTCCAGAGGTATCGGATCACTGTTAGAGATGCAAAGAGTTGATGGGGTATAATACCAACGTGTCAATAATTTATAATTAGACTCCCGAAATTGCGTACAAATAGAGGAGTTCAACAAGAGATAGATAATATTCTGACGCTGGGCTGGTGTAAATGTCTTATTGAGATATCTTTTCCATATACTCAGACCCAGGATCAAAAAGTCATTTGAGGGAGCAATTAAAGCATACATCTTATAAATAGTACGAGAAAGAAGTTCCTTTTCATTACAGTACCAAATGTTTGTTGACGTTGATAGTTCGTTGGTGGTCCTAAAGATCTGAAAAATAGTGTAACTGCAACGCCTACCAGAAGTTTATCTCATACCAACCCCCCAGTTGCATCATTGGACACAGTGGGCCAAGTCTTAGAAGTCAAAAAATGTGAGGCCTGAAAACAGCCCTTCTCCAAAAGTCTGTAAAAACACACCCAGCAGAAAACTTAGGTTCACTAGAATGGGGAACAGTGATGGTATGGAAGAAAACTTAGGGTTCCGACAAATCCTAGAGCCAATTTCACAGTGTGGGGCCTATAATGGGATGCATTTTAAGAGAGGTCGGTAGGGCTGCATAACACCAAGACGCTCTACACAAAAGGTACGGGACTGAGCTGTTTCTATGTCTGGTTCAGACAGAGATTTTAAACTCTGGACAATCATTCTGCCAAGATGGGCAGCTTGATAATATTTAAATGCACCGATACAGCTACTCCGCCAAAGCACTTAGGTAATGTCAGGAGGCATCAACTAATCCTCGGTCATTTATTCACCATATAAATTTAGTAAAAGAGGGCATGGATCTGACCTAAAAAAGGCTGCAGGAATAGAAATGGGCAGGAAATATTGGCAGGATACTCATTTTGATGATATTACAATCGGCCGAACCAGGAGCCTTGATGCCATTTATTCAATAAGGATTGTACTGAATTAAATAAAGATGGAGAATTTTCCGCAAAAGTATTGCCTAATTTGGTGGTATATAGGTGCCCAAGTACTTTAATGCAGAAGACATCCATTTAAAATGAAAGTTAAACTGTATAGTGCAACACAGTGAAAAGGGCAATGCAACTCCCATAGCTTCAGATTTGGTGTAATTTTTAGGTTTGATAAAGCTCCGTAGCATTGAATCTCCTTCAAAAGGTTAGGCACTGAAACATGTGGATCAGGCATAGAAAAAGGCAGATCTGCATAAGCTGAAACTTTATGGGCTTGGTTTTAATGCATGTGTGGGCCCAATCTAAAAGCACAAACATTCAGATGTTCCCATGGTGTATTCTAAAAGTACCAAAAAAATACCTAGTAACCTTGCAAGAAATCCAGCGAGCTACCAAATTGATGGCTACTGCAATTGGATGGTGCATCCAGGCACTCGGGACAAACGCTCGGAATGCAAGATGCCACCAAATATTCCAGGGTACATGGACCTCCTTTATAGTAGGAAAGGTGATCTGCAAACACTTGAAAAGTTGGTGGCGTCTTGTGCAGATATTGAACATAAGTAAACTGTTGCTTTCAATTTCAAGTTGGCATGCTGGTTTTTTTTTTTTTTTTTGCCTTTACGTTTTTATTTCGGTCTGTGCCCCATCAGGAACAAGACTATCGGCAGGGCAATTCCCATCCCCACAGACTCAACAGAAAGTCAAATCTAATTGACATAATACTTTCAAATGGCATTGGTCTTGTGTAGAACCCATTACATTAACTCATGGCAATTTGCTTACAATTTTGGCATTTTGTCACCAGCCAACAATGACCTAAAATCAGAATTTTAGAATTTGAGATAGATTAGATAGAATTTCTGGCTCATAAAAGTATAGTAATCTGCACCGTTAAAAAAAAACTCCTAATTTTTTTTTCAAGGGTAAGTTCGCCTGTTCATGAAAAAAAAAACCTGTAAAATATCCTGGCCATCCCTGTACCCCAGACGCACATAGTGGCTGTGATGCCCTATGCTGCTAGGGCAATGGTCTATACACCTACACTAAAAATATACAGCCATGGATTGAATATCCATTATAATGCGTGCAATGGCAATCCCCTATTGGTCAGCACAACCATGTGACTGTTCTGACCACCAGCAACCATTTCTTTCTTCTAGGTCACCCCTTTGGAAGAAGCCTCAGATGTTCTTCTCATTGGGCGGAATAGTCACATGGATTTATCCTTAAAGCGGAACTTCACCTGTAAAGGAAGTTCCAATTTATCTTCTCCTCTCCCCCTTCTTTCCCAGTTCTGGACTATTTTTTTTAATAAATCAAATTAAAGTACAACTAAAAAGGCAGGATTAGAACACCTGTCAATTTTCTTTATTTTCTGTCTGTGCCCCAGTTAGAGAGATTTATCCTCGGTCCCGTTTACCATTTTCATTGAAAATGAAAGTAGAAAGAAATTCGATTGTCCTCAGAAAAGTAGTAGTGAGGAAATCCTCCAATGGGGACACTAGTTCTGGTGACTGGGGGGTCCCGCAAGGGATTCCCTCTCACTTCCAGTTTTTGAAATGGGACAGGAAGTGAAGGGAAAATTTCTCCCAATGGGGCACAGCTGTCAAAAAAAAAAAAAAAAAAAAACTTACAGGGGATATGACCCTCACTTATTCTATCCAAAATGAAGTTTTCCTACTTTAACCACTTGCCACCCATACAGGGACAGCCCATCCATTAAGGGCGCATGGGCAGCCCCCCCCACCATCCATCACTGCCTCCCTTATCCATGCGGTCCCTTTCAGGACACCGTGCATGAATTTAAAAAAGGAGCAGCTGTTTTTTTTTTGAAGCACCAAGCACTATTAGAGGCTCTAATAGGCTTCAATATAGGGTGGGCTTGGGTCACAAAGAGTGCTCTCAGCCCACCCAGGTGTGTTACAACAGCAAATGAACATTTGCTGTTGTAACACTGATCTTCCTCCTGGTATAAGGAAGCTGGTTTTGACACCTACTGGATGACTAGGAGGAGCACGGGAGGAGCTGGACACCACCATGGGAGGAGAGGACTTGGAGCCGAGCCGCTGCACCATGCTGCCTGCCACCCGTCACGATGGGGTAAGTGCCAGGCTGACCGGCAAACAGTGGGAGGCAGACAGTAAACCCTTTTTTTTCCTCTTTTAAATGGTTGGTCTTTTTTTTGTTTATAGCGCAAAAAATAAAAACCGCAGAGGTGATCAAGCATCACCAAAAGAAAGCTCTATTTGTGGGAAAAAATTGACATTTTATTTGAGTACAACATCGCACGACTGCTCAATTGTCAGTTAAAGCAGATGTAAACCCATTGATTTAACAGTATAAAAAAACTGTTACATTTCCGGCACGTGCCAGGAACATAACGTCACATTGGTTGTGCTTTCAACCAAACTGTAAAACCATCCAATGGCTGCTGTCATAACTGATCACATTGCAGCATCATGACAGTTGAAGATTAAACAGAGGCCAAGATGGCAGCTTGGCTGAAAACGATAGGAGGGTTTACTTCCACGTTAAAGTAATGCGCCGAATCACAGAAAAATGGCCTGGTCACGAAACGTGGCGGTGGTGGGTAAATCTTGGGGAGGTCAAGTGGTTAAGGAAGTGGACACCTAGTTTTTACAGGTACCTGCTCCCACTTCCATTCAGATTGCCAAGCCAAGCAGAAGTTAGCTCTCTCTCTCCCCCCTGCAATCACCTGGGGCACGTCACAGATCCCAGGAGGCTGTGGGTCCATTCACAAATAGCAGTGTGACTTGTGCATGTGCAATGGGAGCTGCAGGGAGTCACAGCCGGATTCCCACAGTAAACATGATGGCGCCGGGGACCTGAACACTGGCAAAGAACCAACCTAGCTGAAGGCATTGCTAGATTCCTGGACTGGTAGGGGTCAGTGGCTGCCCATCCATTAGGGGCGCTCAGGTGCCGCCCCTCTATATGAATAGTGGATAGATTCATCTATAGCCGCCGCGGGCACCCCCCATTTAGGCGGCTGGCCCTTTTTTCAGGATGCCAGGCGCCTGAATTATAGTGACAGGGGCCATAGGCTCTAATAGGCTTCGAAATAGGGTGGCTTGTGGTGCAAAGCACTGCTTCATGAGCCCACCCAAGTGTTACAACAGCGAATGAATATTCACTGTTGTAAAACTGATCCTCAATCCGGCCAACAGAAATGGGTGTGAGACCCGTTTTTTGATTGGCCAAAAAGAGAAGACTCTCGATTGGCTGCCGAGAAAGAGGGAGGAAACAGGAGTCACCACCGCGGAGACCCGCGGAGAGCAGGGGAACGGGAGGCCACCACCGAGCATGGGACACCATGATGGGGTTAAGTGTGACCGACCGGTTCAACGGCCTGACCGATCATTTTTTGTGAAAAAGTAAACTTGCCCTTTAAAAAAGGGAAGACTTTTACTCATCAGGTAAGCCAAAGTTTCCATGAAACAGTACTAAACTGATTATACAAGATACTGAGCCAGGTCGATGGAGACTTCACTCTGGATAGATCTGTAGATGTCCAGATATGCGACATGGCCCTACAAACCATTGCACATGAGTCTGCAGAGAACCTAGTGCGAGATAAATATTAATGCTGCCTTTGGGAGACACTGCAGGCAGCTCTGGACGGTTCAAAAGCATTAAGAAAAGCAAAATTACAAACAGGATGTATTCTCAGGAGCGCAGTGTGTGAGCGGGGAGGGAGAGCTAAACAGGGTGGAGGGGGGGGGGGGAGAAGGCTCCCCACAGGGACCTTTCTCGGCTGAACGCGCAGCGAAAGACTCCCGGTTACACCGAAAGGGACAGAAATTAGCATTTAAATTGGATGGAATGAGATTTTGTGGTTTTATTTTATTAATAAATATAAACCAGTTGTCAGAAGAGTGAGGAGAGCAAGGTTACGGTGTTGGGAAGTGAGAAACAAAAACAGAGATTTACAAGGGTCTCAGAACAGGCACCCTAAACACACAAGAGGGGGTGGGGGCCAAGGGGTGACCTTGTAGGGCAAAGAAAATCTTGGGATTGTTTGTAGAGCAAATCTACACAAATTTGTTCTAGAAGGAAAAATAAACTTTGGATGCGGTCTCACCAGGTCGTCCTCCGTCTGGTCATAACTGATATCTGACAGGAAGGAGCCACATGACTCATCCACCATGGACAACCTGCAAAATAAAAAATAAAAACGAGAAGTCACCCATCTTTAGCGTTGTCCCCATCCAGTGCCAGTTTAAATAACCCATTCCACCCAAAACTAAAACCAACCAACAGGTTTGGTAGATCCCAGCACCCTAGTAGTGTAATATACATTATCTCTTGGGTACTACAGCATTCACTTGTGTGTGGTGCATTTTTCACATTTTCATTATTTCATTTTGTGCATAGGATGTGGAAACCTGGCTAAGCGACTCAACTATGCAGGAAAACATAGGAACTGGAGTGCAGAAAATGGCAGCAGGTGCTCTTGACTAATTAGTCCAAATGTGAAATATTTGTCTGTAGCAGGAGGCAGTTCATTGGTGAAGGGCTGGAAAGTGGTACAAAAATGAGTGTCCACGGCAGGGATATGCAATTAACGGACCTCCAGCTGTTGCAGAACTACAAGTCCCATGAGGCATAGCAAGACTGACAGCCACAAGCATGACACCAAGAGGCAGAGGCATGATGGGACTTGTAGTTTTGCAACAGCTAGAGGTTCGCTTATTGCATATCCTTGTTCTACAGCCAACTGTGAAGCATGGTGGAGGTTCCTTGCAAGTTTGGGGTTGGATTTCTGCAAATGCAGTTGAAGATTTTTTATATAGAAAGTTGAAGATTTGGTTAGGATCAAATGGTGTCCTCAATGCTGAGAAACACAGTAAACAGGCAGATACTTGGCCATCATGCCATGCCACCAGGGAGGCGTGTAATTGGCTCCAAAATTATTCTGCAACAGGACGACGACTCCAAACATACAGCCATCGTCATTAAAACAGAAGTTCCACTTTAAGGACTCGTCCCCCCTCTCCTCTTGAAGAATTGGCAATTTGAAGAGTGGTTGGGGGGGGGGGGGGGTTATCCGATTCTGACAGGTACCTGCTCCTACTTCCGCTCCAGCCTAGGAAACTGTCACAGCCGGGTGCCCATAGTTAAGATCCCGGCACTGAGGAAAAAAAATAAATAAATAGCGTGTGAAACCGGTTGGGGTGAGCATACCACTGGATCGTGGGACAAGCGAGTGGCTGTTTTTTTAAAAGTTAGAAGCCACAGTTTTTGGAGCTGCCGACTTATTTTTTTTTCACAAGAGACTGGAGCTCCTCTTTAAGACCTATCTTCATTGTAAAGAACAACACAGTGTCCTGGAAGCGATAGTTTGGCCCCCACAGAGCCCTGATCTCAACATCATGGAGTCTGTCTGGGATAGAAAAAGGATTTGGATGCAGCCTACATCCACAGAAGATCTGTGGTTAGTTCTCCAAGATGTTTGGAACAACCTACCTGCTGAGTGTGCCTTCAAAAACTGTGTGCAAGTGTACCTAGAAGAATTGATGCTGGTTTGAAGCAAAGGGCGGTCACACCAAATATTGATTTGAATTTCTTTTCATTTACTTTCCATTTTCTTAATGGATAAAAATAAAAAATAAACATTTCTAGAAGCATTCTTAAAATACAAATTTTTTTCACACCTGTCTAAGACAGAGAGATGATTATATATAACCATTATTCACAGATGGTTTCCGTTGAATGCACTGGGGTGTGTTTGAGGCACATGGGCATGCCCTTTTAAAAATAAAAAGCGCTGCGATGTACCATCAATTGTGCGCTGCAAGAAAATGCACGTTTTACCATGCGCTACTACATAGCATAGGTGTATTTTTAGCCTTGTAGTAGACTTTGATGTTTCTTGCCAAATTTAGCCACTAATGGGCAACTGGGGATAAAGCAAACAGCAGAGCTATAAGGGGAGGGGCATCAACAACGGAAACTCCAGCACTTGACTGAAGATCCGAATCAAAAAGTTTATGGTTATAGAAACCAGATAAAGCCACATGTGTGAAATTGACATGTTTTTGAGCAGAATTTTTATTGTATAATCATACTTACCTAAGTGGATGTAGCATCTGTCCCCTGCCAGCTCTAACCCCGAGAACGAAGCGACCAAACACGGCCGATCGCTCAGTTCTCAGAGCTCCCTGAGCAGATAGCTGGTGACGGTCAGTCACCGCTCTCTGCTCTGTCTCCCCCCCCCCCATGCTCACTGGAGTGCTGGGCTGCGGAGGGGGTGGGAGTGGCCGGATCAGGCTCTCTGCAACTCACTGAGAGGCCGAGTTGGGTGCTGGTCCAGCCATGGGGGCGATCCCGACCATATGGTTGCCATCTTTCCCGAGCCTACACCAGCTCTCTTTGGCTGTACTTCTCCTTTAAGGCCTTAAAAAAGGACAAGTCCACCCTTGCAGGAAAATAAAAAATAATAAGTGCACCCAAATTTGCAGCAAAATTAAAAGTTGCAAATTCCCCGAATAGCACTACTGCCAAGTGGCTGGCCTCTGCTTAGCGCGCAACCTGGAAGCTAGTAGAGATCACTGGACTAGCGGTGTCTACTTCAGCGATTTCCAGCTTCCAGGGGAATCGGCCAGATATTGTGTATACATATTACATTGGTCCAAGCAGGAACAATCTAATTATGTATAAAATGTACATACCTGAAAATATTTTTAAAGTCTTTTTTTTTTTATAAACATGATATACTTACCTGCTCTATTGCACAGAACAGGCCTGATTCTCCTCTTCTGGGGTCCCCCTTTGGCGCTCTTGACTCCTCTTCCCAAGGCAGGCTGTGTGCATCTGTTGACAAACACAGGATGCTCAGACCCTCCCTCACTCCCAGGATTTCAATGATAACAGCAGCAGCCAATGGCTCCCTCCCACTACTGCCTCTGAGAAGAGAGAGAAGAGAGCTGCTGTAGACGGGCACAGCGCTGAATCGAGACAGGACTTTTATTTTTACCTTTATGCAGGACATGCATATGGCAAATAAATGTAAATAAATTATGTCTAGCCTTTAAAGAAAATTTAAAGGCTACCATTACAATTTTATGCTTATGATTAAGACCTTAAAAAAGAAGAATGGATCTTTAATTTTTTTCAGAGTCATACTTATGTGGATGCTGCATCTGCCCCGTCTGCTCCAACACTGCCGATCGCTCGGTTCTCACAGCTCCCTGAACATAAAGCTGGTGACTGTCACTGCTCTACCCCCCCCCCCCCCCGCTCACTGGAGTGCTGGGCGGTGAAGGGGGCGGGAGCGGCCAGCTCAGGCTCTGAAAGTCGGGTGCCGGTCCAGGCATGTGAGCAGATCCCGACTTCATGGTCGCAATCTTGCCCGAGCCTGGACTGGCTTCATGACGTCAGCCTGCTGTCTGCTAAAAACAGGTCACAGGAGTGCAATTCTTTCCACAGAAGTACAGCCAAAACGAGCTTTGGCTGTACTTCTCCTTTAAGGGTCCAAACGCTAAAACATCTTGACCATGTGTGCATCTACCTGCCCTTGATGGCCATAACATTTTGGATTGATTGGATCTTCAGCCAAGCAGGCTGCCAGAAGTCAGCCAATGCACAGAACAGCCTGGAGACGGACCACAGGGGTAGGCGGAGGGCTGGCATAAGTAGAATGAACTGGGATCAGCAGTGATTGGGCAAGAAGGTTTAGGGGCGGAGTTGGTGTGAGGAGGAGAGCGCGCACCCCGCCCCAGCGTCAGTCAGCGCAAGGAAGATTCCCACCCTCCCTTATCGTAAAAAAATTATATTTTTTTATATTATATTATTATTTTGATTTCAGAGGTTGGTGCTGGATGTCGTAGCGGTTGGCGGGTGTTGGTCGGTGCAGGTAAAGGAAGATAACCCCTCCCCACAGAGAAGTTGATGCGGGACCCATTGGAGATATGGGCTCATTGCTGAGATGCCATATAACGATGGTTTATATGGAAGATGGTGAATGGGTGCACTGCGGTCAAGAGTTGGTTGTCTCTGAGCTAACATGTCAGCTTGAGGCCTAGTTACAGTTAATACGACCGCAGTGCATGTTGCTCGTTAGGTTAATGGGGTGGCGAGGGGGAATGCCCTGCAGAAGACCAACGAGTTCAGTTTGATCAGTTAAATGATAATTTTATATGTTAATTGTTTTTGATTAATAAAGAGGCTGCTACGGCCACTAATTACTCCAAAAAGGTCTGATCTCCTTTATTGGTAAGGGGTAAGGTATGGAGTTGGGTGGTCGGTGTAGCAGTAGTGGCAACATCAGTTATACTATAGTCATGTTGTTCTTCAAGCTGGAGAAGAACGAGGAGCTGGATTGTTTGGTGTAAGGAAAAGGGGCCAGAGTCTGATGAGAGGAGTCACATTTTGGACATTTGGATGATTTGGACATTGTACCAAAAAAACATCCCAATATTAATTGTAAAAAGGACCCTAAAAAGGAAGGGACACAAGTACCCCCCGGTGCAACAGGACTTTAAAAGGGGAACTAAAGAAAAACCTATATCATAAAAATATTATTTATTTAGAAAAATGCTTAGAAAAGCATATATAAAAGAATGATAGTAGTCTATACAAAACAGGTGTGCAGAACAAAAAAGTTTTTTAAATCTTGTTCTGCACAAAAGGAAGTCCACAGAGCTGCAGGCTGTGGGTGGAGTGACAGCATGACATGTGCTGGGACTGCACAGTCGCCATTTTAAGATACAAAGGGGAGTCACTTTAAGGGAGGACCGGAGGGCGGGGCGGGGGGCCTGGGGTTTTGCCGGGAAGCCGAGCGGAAGTCAGGGCAGTCAGAGAGCGGAGGAGGATGAGATTGGCAGCAGGGGTTGCCAGCCGCGGGGGGGGGGGGGTGTCGGAACTGCAGGGTTGGTAGGCCACCCCCCACCGTCAGGGGCTCCAGATGCAAGGATGGGGCAGGAAGGCCCGAGTGGTCTGTTACTGGGCAAGGCGCTGGTGCAGAGATTTGAGCTAGTGGCAGCGAGGGACACAGGCGCTGCTAGTGGGGTACCGTCACCCTCGGCGGCTCCTTGTGCGCAGGTAGCGGGGGGGGGGAAAGACGCCGGCGAATTCGGCTCCCCCCTCGGCTGATGGGACTTCAGATAAGGCGGTCGATAAGGGCATGGACCTGGTGAGGTTGACGGATTCGGCAAAGAGTGAGGTATGCGTCTGCTTCGAGGGGCCACTGGGAGCACACTTGAAGTCAGAGGTGAAGGAGAAGATCTGGAAGGGTGAGCACATCGAGATTTTCACCCTGCTACCACTGGAGAAATTTCAACCTGGTTCCGGTGAAGCCAGAGGAGAGGAAGGAGGAGGAGGAGGAGGATGAGGAGAAGCAGAGGTACAGATTAATCCCTCGTACCTTCTCCAGTTGGCTGAAGGCATTTGCCACCTTGGCGAGCGTCGTGGGAGAAAGAACTCCGGAGCACTGCTCAACGCAGTTTGTGTATCTGGAGGCCATTAGTGAGGCGCATATGATGTACGGCGTGGCTCCGGTATGATGAGCAATTTCAGCAACGGATGGCAGTCTGACCGTCTTGATGATGCGGCGAGGGCTCCTAGCCAGTTTTTTCAGACGGGGGTCGGGAGGTTCAGCAACCTCGGGACAACTGACCGAAAACCGATGCGGTTTTTGCTGGCAGTTCAACAAGGGCACGTGCAAGTTTGGATCGAACTGTCGTTTAAAGCACATGTGCTCCGGCTGCGGAGGTTCACACGCATTTGCAAAATGCTTTAAGGAAAAAGGGCGTCCCGGAGATTCTGTTAACAAAAAGGACGACTCCGGTGGGGGTGGAAAGGATGCGGTCTTTCCTCAATAGATACCCCGACTGGGCGGGGGTGCAAATGTTGGAGGCGGGGGTTTACTTTGGGATTCAGGATTCCTTGTTCGTTGACATCGGCACCCCCCTTGGCCAAAAATTTGAAGTCGGCGCTGCTGTATTCGGCAGTGGTTACTGAAAAGTTGGAAAAAAGTCACGTTGGGAGGCATGGCTGGCCCTTTTTGGGAGGCTCCCCTCCCTAACTTGGTGGTCTCTCTGCTGGGGGTGGTTCCGAAAAAAAGAGCCCAACAAGTTCAGGTTGATTCATCACCCGTCTTTCCCAAAAGGGGGTTCGGTTAACTACGCCATTGTGCCTGAGGAGTGTGTGGTAACGTACACTTCCTTTGACGCAGCCGTGTCGTGGGTCTGGCATTATGGCTAGGGGACGTTGATGGCCAAGTCGGACATTGAGTCGACTTTCCGACTCTTACCAGTTCACCCGGATAGCGTTCGGCTTCTTGGGTGCACCTGGGAAGGGGGGGTTTTACGTGGATCGCTGCCTGCCTATGGGTTGTTCGATTTCCTGGGCCTTCTTTGAGCAGTTCAGTTCCTTTTTAGAGTGGGCTGTCTGAGATGTGTTGGCCATCAACTCGGTCATTCACTACCTGGATGACTTTAGGTGTTGGCCCGGCAGGCACGAACGTTTGCACGGTTCTATTGGGAACGCTGCAACATCTGTCGGAACGCCTCGGTGTCCCGCTGGCACCGGGAAAGACGGAAGTGGCCACGACTTGCATCACTTTCTTGGGGATCGTGATTGGTTCAGAGAAGATGGAATGCAGGTTGCCCTGGGACAAATTGGAGATGCTGCAAGAGGAAATACGAGGGACTGCCGGCGTTTGCAAGTTGCAACTGCGTCAGTTGCAATCGTTGTTAGGCAAGCTGAACTTCGCTTGTTGGATTATTCCGATGGGGCGGATCTTTTGCCGCCGGCTGGCCGCGGCCATTTCGGGTGTGCGGGCCTCAACCCATTATGTGACCCTGAAGCAGGACCACAGGGATGACCTGAGGGTATGGCAGGAGTTCATGGCATCATTTAACGGGATGTCAGGTCCAATTAGTAATTGGGACCTGGAATTGTTGACAGATGCTGCGGGGTCCACGGGCTTCGGGGCCTACTTTAAAGGCCAATGGTGCGTGGAACATTGGCCCCCAAGAGAGTGGTCTGAGGTCGGGTTTTTGAAGAACCTGGTCCTTCTGGAACCATTTCCCATTTTGGTGGCCATGGAAATCTGGGGGGAATCTTTTTGGAACCTGAAGGTGCTCTTCAATTTCGACAACTTAGGGGTGGTGCAAGTGGTCAATCGGCTGACAGCGGCCTCTGGGCCGGTGGTCAGGGTTTTACGCCATTTGGTTCTGCGTTGCTTACAGGTAAATGCTTTCATCTATGCTGTGCACCTGCCGGGGGTTGACAACACGCTGGCTGATGCTCTGTCTCATTTTCAGTGGGACAGGTTCCAGGGACTGGCACCGGAGGCAGAGCGTCACGGGATCAGCTGTCCGGCATGGATTTGGAGCATAGTGTTGGAATCACAACCAGGTGGATCGAAGTGTCCGTGAGTAGGGCTACCTGGAAGGCCTTCTCAAGGGTATGGCAGGAATGGTCGGAATGCCTAGCAGCGATCGGCATGGCCCAAGCTGTATTCTACTTCCTTAGCAAGGCTATGGTTTCAGCAGCCTCAATTGACCGAAAACTGGCGGGGTTGGCCTTTTTTTGTTTAAATGGCAAGGGGACCGGGATTACATTAAAGAATTCTGGCTGAGGCAGGCAGTTAAAGGCTATCGGAAGGTGCATAGGCGGAGGGATGGGAGACATCTGGTTTCCTTTAATGTGCTTCGCGGCCTGTGTCGAGTGGTAGGGACGGTCTGTAGTTCTGTTTAGGAGCAGGTCCTATTTTGGGTGGCTTTTTCCTTAGCCTTTTTCGGGGCTTTCAGAATTAGTGAACTATTTGGCCGAGACCTGGTTAGGATTTGGTTACGACGGTCAAAAATGGACCAGGAAGGGAAAGGGGTGCAAGTGGAGGTTGGAAGAATCGCCGAGACCGACATCTGCCCAGTAAGGGCGGTGAAGGCCTTTTTGCACCTGAGGCCGCCGGTTTCGGGCCTCTTTTTTGTCCACGTGGATGGTTCTTTTCTGTCCAAATTCCAGTTTAGTGCGGTCCTTAATAAATGAGTGGCAGAAGGGGGGGTTCGACCCGCGGAACTTTTCATCCCACTCCTTCCGCATTGGGGCAGCCACCGAGGCTTCCATGGCCGGGCTAAGTTTGGAGGCTTTTAGGAGACTTGGGAGGTGGGATTCAGATAGGTTTAGGTTGTATGTTCGTCCTCAACTGTTGGCATGAGGGTTGTTGGTATGGAAGTGGTTGGGGGGGCTGTTGGTTTATGTGGATGTTAGGTTTGTTTTTTCGTGTGTTTAATTCTTCTTGTTCGCAGGTTATGAAGCTGGCTTGGTGTTCAAAGAGCAGACATTCGGCCGAACAGCAGACAACTTCAGATACCCAGGCACGAGGCGCAGGTTTGGTGGCTCGGGGTCCCCGGTATGCGGTGGAGCAGGGTTTTGAGGAGGTGCTTAGATTCTCTCACCTGGACCAGCCACCAGATGTCCTGCTTTTACATGTGGGGGGAAATGACATGGGGGCAAGGTCCATGAGGGACCTTATCAGGGACATAAAGTGCGATTTCCTGAGGTTAAAGGCTTCCTTCCCGGGGATGGTCATAGTGTGGTCGGATATGGTCAGCAGGACTTCGTGGAGGTGGGCGCTGTCTGATCAAAAAAAGGTGGACAGAGCCAGGGTAAAGGTTAATAAGGAAGTAAGTAGATTCTTCGTTTGTTCATCTTTAAAGTCCCATTGTACTGGGATGTACTTGTGTCCCTTCCTTTAAGGGTCCTTTTTACAAGTCTACTGCCAATCGGAACGTTATACAGATGCAAATAACTTCATACCTGCTGCCAGATCCATGGGTGGCGGTCTTCTGGCCTCCAAAAAATGCCCATGCAGAGTCACCGAGGGGGGCCGCTGTCTGGCCGTCGCTTTGCATGAGCTCTCCAAGCAGTTGCATCTGACGCTCCTATTAAATACACATTTTTTATAGTTATGATATAGTTAGGATATCTAAGAGAGGAACCTGCTAAAGAAATTCTATAAACATATTTATTATTGCTGTCAAAATACAAAATTGCCCATCAAATCGAAATCAAGAGAGTTCCCAATGTAGAGGCAAAGGAAAACTTTTTTCCTCCCCGTTTTGGATACATTAACGCGATTACAACCCATTTGGTTTAAAAACAGAAATTAAATGCAAAACATTTATGAACAGATTTAACATACACACCATTTTTTTTCCTTTTTTGTATATGCTCGCAGCTGGGGAAAGAGAAAACAGCAGCATACTGATCTGAGCATGTCAGGACAAGAGTAATCATTAGGGTTGCCACCTTTTCTTCAAGCCAAACACTTTAGTGGCCTGGGACACCTTTGGGTGCCCTCAAGGAGAGTAGTGATGCGGTGCGCATAGTGTGCCGCAGCGAACAGTGATGTGGCCAAATTGCTCTTGCTGACATCATCGGCCTGCCCCCCCAGTGATGCCAAACTGCTCCCAGATGGCAACAGATTTGTGTGCGAATATCTTGGTTACTTGGGGAGCCACAGCCCGGCCTGAATAATGTGTCCGGGTTTCAGTCTGCCTGAAACCTGGACACATGATTCAAAACCCAGACAGTCCGAGTGAATCCCGGACAGGTGGCAACCCTAGTAAACATTGGAGAAGTTAGCAGCACAGGTAGAAAACTGACCACGCTATGCTTTCATGGCTAGTGTAGTCAGTTCTAATAGGAAAGCAGAGGGACTGGCAGGGACACCAGGGATTTCACACAAAGGAATCAATACAAAGAAAACAAGATACTCCTTTCATACAAGTACATGGTACAGCAGCCACATATCAGGAATATGAAATGTTGGGTGTACATATTCTGTGGGAGAGGAAATCCCTGGTTGTCACCGGAACTAGTGTCCCTGTTGCAAGATTTCCCCTTTAATCCCGTTCTGGCCACAAGTCAAAACTGAGATTTTTTTTTTTTTTTTTTACTTTTAGCAATAACAGTAAACAAGACACATAAAGAGGGTGAATCTCCATAACAGGGTCATGAACAGTGATAAAAAGACCCCTGACAGGAGTTCTAATCCTTTCCCGCTATCCAGAACAAAAAAACAAAAAACAAAAACAAAAAACGAAGAAAACACACATTTTGGGCTTTCCTTTTATTTCCCACTTTTATTGTCTCTGCTGCACTGAAATTCCAATCATAATTTTGAGCCCTGATGAGGTTATTCTATAAAACGACGAAACACCTGTGCTTGTAATGTGCTGTAGTGTTGTAATAAAGTTACTTTTATATTTTGTTTCAATGTGCCTTAGAGGGAACACATATGAAGTCCCTTTCCTCCCTCTCTAGCCCCATTTGATGGGACCTTGGGGGTAGGGGTAGAATAATAAATAGTATTGCATAGAAAAAAAAAAAATAAAAAAAATAAAATAAAAAACACCACATGCAATATGCCCTCCTCGGAACCAGGACAAGGGGTGGGCAGGATGGGTGGCACTGTGGTATCATGTGAGGTGGTTGGGACATTTGTGGTGGAAGGGGGAATGGCAGAGGGCAAGAATTGTTTTAGGAGAACTTTTGGGAGGTGTGCTAGGAGTGACGATTTGGAGGGGAGGGGGGGGGGGGGGGTTGGGATATTTGTGCCAAGATCTTATTTTTGTGGGAGGGGGGGGGGGGGGGGGGAGAGAGAATCATGCTCAGAAAATAAATTGGAGGAATTTTTTTTTTTTGCCGGAGAGGGGGTTCTTGGGACATATGGAGAGCCCGAGAGCAAGCTGGGGGAAAGACTTGTCGCAGGAAGGGAGGGGTTGGAGGGGGGGGGGACACCTAGTACATTCTCTCTGGGCTGTAGGTGACCTTGTCCTGGCACTCTGTGTGTCCCATCCTGCGACAGTTTTTGCCTTCAGTAATTATTCAGCATAGACATCCTCTATCGGGAGCTTCTTCAAATCTACTTATAAAAAAAACGAAACACTTTTAAAAACATGGCTCGGCAAGCAAGAGGAAATAAAACATCACACCGACCATTACTCCCAGGCAACCTTATAAAAAATAAATTTAAAATGATTACTCATTAAAAATATATAATGGGTTTCTTTAAAAACCGGCCCGTCACATTAAAAGAGAAAAATTTTCCATTAATGCTTATGACCAGAATAATTGTGGAATTGCGCTGTACAGGGACTATCACAACTCATGAGAAATGTTGGCCGTCACTGCCCTTCTGTCCTCACAATTATAATTCAAATCATTGTTTGCGAGTGGTGTTGCAAATGTAATATCTCCCATCCAATCAAAAGCCCTGGAGTGTGTTGGCAATCGGATGGCACGACAGCACTTAATTTACTAGCCATACCTGTGAATTTACCTTTTTTCTAGAATGTTATACGCTTCTCAGAAAATCAAAATAGTTAATTAAAGTGTGTTTGGCCCTCGAGTTTTGTCCACATCAATTTATCTACCTAATGTTACCTGTTGCATTTTGTTTTCATACAATTATTAACATGCATTGATTGATGTGCGATTTGAATCCGTTTTCATGTCCAATAATAATAAAAAATAAAAAAATAAAATACAAAAAAAAAATAAACACCCCTATGAAAAAGGAAATATACATGAAAAACTATTTTCACGTATTACCATTGACCGATATGGGCTTCAACGCAAAAACAAAAAAAACCCCATTGGCTTTGGTAACGTGTATTATAGCACATCCCAACGAACATGATCAGAGAAGGTAATGTGGGAACAGGGCCCTAGACATCTGTATGCATAGGCGTCCCTGACCCTACATTATATCACGCCTCCTACAAATCTGTGTGGTGTCTCCAGCAGACTTGACCTCCTTCTATCCAAAAATAAGAATCTAATATATTTCAGTTTACAAAGTATTTCAATGCGGTGGCTGCATTTGTTTTCTTTTTGGCTTCCCCCCCCCCCCCCTTTAAGTGAACCTGCAAGCTACACACTTCCTGGTCTATGCTCACTCCTCCACTGTATCTATGGTAAGAGCCATGGTTGTCCCAAAGGCTGGACTTCAAACATGTCTGCTTTTGTTCATCTCCATTAAATAGGAGTTGATGGGATAAGTAGTTTACACAAGAAAAACATGATTTTCTGCTTCCAGGTCAGGGAAGGACACCAACTTCTGACAGGATCCGCAGGCATTCTCAGTACCTGCTTAAAAGAACACTAATACAGCCACCATATCCAAGGACTAGTAAGATTGCATTTTTGTTCTTGAGTTTAGTTATGCTTTAAAGTGGAGTTCCGCCTGGGTAAAAAAAAAAAAAAAAAAAAAAAGAAAATTTAAAAAGTCAGCAGCTACAAATACTTGGGGGAGGAATCCAATCGGCGGAAGTTGCTTTTATGGGTGGAACTCTGCTTTAAGGACCTGGTGGCCAGAGCAGATGCTTTGAGACAGAAGGATCTTGTCTGCATCCCTATGTCCACTTGGATGGTGGGGCTTCAACCTAGACTCTTCTTCTCAGATGTTCGGCTTCTCCTTGTCCCCTGTACTGCGCAAGCGCTGCGCCTGCGCAGTACGGCCCGGACACTATCCGATAGGCAGACACTTTGTGTCAGAACAGCAGCAATGCAGGTGAAGTAGAGAGACAGCGAGGTATAGCTCCCCCTTTTTCTTGAGAGATGGTTCTCCGCTTAAAGGTTATCCCATATTTACAGATATTCTTAATTTAAATTTCAGAGCATCTTTACTCCCGATTGGCAAGAGCCATGAAACGTGCGTCGAGTATATATTCAACCGATGCCCAGATCATTTCGGCTTACTATGAGCATTTGCTTATGTTTATTGGTTTTATGAATGGATGAGTATGTCTATGCATCTGCATTGTCAATGATGTTCTATTGTACTCTGTAAAATAATTGTATATTCTAACAAATGTATTCAAAGAAGTGTACCACAGTAAATGGTGTCTTATACCTTAGAGTGACACTTTTTATGATATGGTGTGTACTTATTAAATAAATAATTTTGATTAAAGTTTTCAATCAGCAACACGCCTCATCTAAAGTCCCCTTTTCTTCTTTTTCTAATAGAAAGAAATCTAGTTCCTCTATGGTTTTCTTGGTTGATTGCAAGACCCCACAGCTTCAGGAGCCAGGGGTGTAATATGGCAATGAGGACTGTTGGTGCAAACTATCCTGATGGAGGCCTGAAACCTTCTACTAATGCCTCGTGCTTCCTATAGGAATGTGGGTCCATGCTCTTCTGATAGAGACCTGAAGCCATGTGCTAGTGATTCTTATGGGAGTGTGGGTCCTTGCTAGCCTGATGGAGGCTTAACCACTTTAAGACCAGGCCTCTTTTTTAGATGTGGCGTTTACAAGTTAAAAACGTTTTTTTTTTTTTTTTGCTAGAAAATTGCTTAGAACCCCCAAAACATTATACATTTTTTTTTCTAACATCCTAGAGAATAAAATGGCGGTCGTTGCAATACTCTGTCACACCGTATTTGCGCAGCGGTCTTACAAGTGCACTTTTTTTGAAAAACAAATCAACTTTTTTTAATAAAAAAAAAAAAATAAGACAACAGTAAAGTCAGCCAAATTTTTTTTAGATTGCGAAAGATAATGTTACACCGAGTAAATTGATACCCAACATGTCACACTTCAAAATTGCACCCACTCGGGGAATGGTGACAAACTTTTACCCTTAAAAATCTCCATAGGCGACATTCTACCGGTTGCATGCTTTGCGTTACAGAGGTCTAGGGATAGAATTATTGCTCTCGCTCTACCGATCGTGGAGATTTCTGTGTGGTTTGAACACTGTTTTTATATGCGGGCGCTACTCATGTATGCGTTTCGCTTTTGCACGCAAGCTCGTCGGGGTGAGTTTAAAAAAAAAAAAAAGAAAAAAAAATTCTTATTTATTTTGCCTTTTACTTTTCATTTTTATACTGTTAAAAAAAAAAAACACAAAAAAAAGTGTAACTTTTATTCCCATTACAAGGAATGTAAACATCCCTTGTAATAGAAAAAAAAGCATGCTAGGACCTCCTAAATATGAGATCTGGGGTCAAAAAGACCTCAGATCTCATATTTACACTAAAATGCAGTAAAAAAAAAAAAAAAAGATACAAAAATTGTCCCTTTAAGAGCCATGGGCGGAAGTGACGTTTGGACATCACTTCCGCCCTGTATTGTCATGGAGATGGGTGGGGGCCTATCTTCCCCTCACTTGTCTCCATGTCAGCCCAGGGGACAGATGCGATAGTGTCCGCCGCAGCCGACCGCTCCGGTAAGCGGCGGAGGGCACCGGATTGCGGTGGGAGGGGGGGCTCCTCTCATGCCACCGATAAAAGGGATCTCACAGCGAATCCGCCACAGAGTCCACTTTTATCTTGTAGCTGACCGCCGGCCGAACACGGGGATATCAGGGTTATGGCAGCTAGCTGCTGCCATAACAACGATATCCGTCCCCAAAATAGGGACATCAGCATGGGGTGGTCAGCAAGTGGTTAAAAGCCTACTACTGGTGTCTAGTGTTGCTGCTTTTTATGGGAGGGTGGGTCCACACTCACCTGATGAAGGACTGAATTCCTGCTACTGGTGCTTCTTATAGAAGTATAGATAAATACCATCCTGATAAAAGGCAGCTACTGGTGCTCATGGTTGGTGCTTCTTATAAAAAAGTATGGTTCCATGCTAGCCTGATAGAGGCTTAGAATTTGCTACTGGTGTCCAGTGTTGGTACTTCATATGGAAGGGTGGGTCCATGCTAGTCTGATGGAGGCCTGAAGCCTGCTGCTGGTGCTTCTTATAGGAGTATGGATAAATGCTATCCTCATTTAGGCCAGAAGGCCGCTACTGGTGCCCACTGGGAGGTGCCGTCTTATGCATTTTTCATCGTACCCTAAATGATTTTCCTTTTCGTTGAGGATAGTAGGCATTATGAAATTACAAATATTTCTGAAACTCTAGCTGCACTTTTACATATCCACTTTCTTAGTAAAGTAGTAATAAACTCTCAGCGTTTTTAGCTCAACACATAGCAAAAAAGTAAGACATTCCCCAGTAAATTCCTGGGGGGGAAATCAGTTCCTTGCCAACCTAGTCTATGGGGCGGTGTGTTTCCATTGTTAAACACAGTTTGGGGAGGCACAAAAATGCATGCAAGGTTGGCTACATAGGATGCTCCAAGAGAAAGGAGCCGCTCTGAAACAGGAAACCTGGGGCAGCAGTCCTAGTATCAGCTTAAACTGGAACATATACAATTAAAAAAAAAAGATAAGAAGCTGCATTGTTTTTTCTGCTGGAAAAACGCAAAAAAAAAAAAAAAAAAAAAAAAAAAAAAAAAAAAAGTCCTGCTCCTAAACACTGAACCTCAAAAAATGCTAATAGCCTAAAGTAGTGTGCATGGACACATAGGATAACACAATTTAGCTTCTAGAAGCTTAAAAAAAAAAAAAAAAAAATACTAGTGTGCATGGAGCTCAATTGTCTAAATCACAGGGCCAGGCCCTGAAAAAAGGTATTTTATAATGGAAAAATAAAATTGAATATCCAATTGTGTAATGGGATGGGGGAGGTTGAATATTCTAGAAAGACAATGAAGAGATCCACTTTAAAATGGTTGTGTAAAATAAAAACGTATCTTGACTGGAAAGACAACACTATACGAAAAAAGTTACCATAGTCTGTAGCTCAGTCTCTACTCTCTGGCGCCTCTTCATCTCCACATCCACCTGGTTTCGGGCGTGTTTCAGCTTTACCTGCAGCGCTGAGCGCTCGATCTCACATCGGAGCAGCAATTCCCGCTTCTCCCTCAGCTCCATCTCTGCCTGCTGCCATTTCCTTCTAGATGCTTCAAAGCTGTGAGCAACCTTTATGAAGTCTTAAAATAAGCAAAAAAGAACATTATAAAATTATAAATTACTCAAAAAACTCATCCATAGATGGCAGATACATGAGGTTGGCCAGGTCTGTTTACATATGCATGTTGTACCTTCTTAAAACTCAACTCAAGGCACAACTATTTTAGTTTTTTTTTTTTTAAATCAGTTACACATAGACTTTTAGATCTTTTTTGAGTGGAAAAGTGATCACTCTTTACTGATCCTCTTACACTTCATGGCCAAAAGTTGGCCAACACTTTACCAAGATGGGCTTACTGGACATCTTTTTCCAAAAGGATGACCATTATTATGCATTGGGTCCCCTTTGCAGCTATACCAGCCTCCACTTTCCAAGGAAGGCTTTCAACATGAATTCGGAGTGTTCTGTGGAAATTTGTGTCCATTCAGTGAAAAAAAAAACCTGTGAGGTCAGATGCTAATGTTGTTCGAGAAGACTTTGCTTGTTTCAATTCATCCCAAAAGGTGTTCAGTAGGACTTAGGTCAGGGCTTTGTATTCTAGGCTAAAGATCCTCCACACCAAACTGATCAAACTACGTCTTTATGGAGTTAGCTTTGTACATAGGGTCACAGTCAAGCTGGAACAGAAAAGAGCCTACCCCAAACTGTTACAAGTTTGAAAGAGCACAGTTGTCTAAAGTATCTTTGCATACCATAGTAGTAACGCTACCACTCACTGTAGACCTCAGTTTGGAGGGGTCTCCCCACACTGTTGGCCTTATAGTGCTTTGATTTTAAGAAAAGCATTTTCAACCACATGTAGCATAGGTACCACAATATACCTGGTTATTACTTTCCCGTACCACCTCAACAACAGCAGCACTCAGACTGGAGGAAGCGACGCATGCTTATAAACACAAGGATAACCTCATGGGCAAACCACTTCACCTCTATTGTCTGACCACCACCTGTACATTACAGTTTATGTTTTATTACTTAATCTACAGGGAGGTCAGATTATCTGAACCGAATTGCAAATCACTTGGCATTTAAAAAAAAAAAAAAACTCCCATATCCGCCTTAAATTTCTGTATTTAGTTGCTTCCCTTTGTAAAAGGTCTACTTTCTTTATAAGTTAGCCATGTAGGAAAGAAGGTAGGGCCACCATCTATGTTGGCTTCTGCACAACCCTACGGCTCAGAGCAGGTAAAGTTCCAGACAGCATGGGAAATTAAGGAAATGTGACTGTTTTAAAAGCGATTGCCCTTTTAAATGAAAAGATACTTCCTTTGGGCCCCAAGGTTGACCTAAAGAAGAGGGTCTTCCCACCATTCACAACCAAGCCGCCATTGGAAGTCTCCTTGAGCACCATTTGGCCAATATATTCTGGATTGATTATACAGTGCTTTACAAAATAAAGCCTACAGTTACAATACTGCAGAATACAAGAGGGTTCAGAGGGTCCTGCTCATGAGAATTTACAATCTAAAAGTGAAAGGCAAGAGATATAAAAAAAAAAAAAAAAAAAACTGTGTGGTATGCATTGATGGAGAGAGTAGAAGTACAGTTTATAAGGTAGAGTCATGGTGGGCATCCCTGAAAATATAGGTTTCAAGGGATCGCCTAGATCAGTGGTCTCCAAACTGTGGCCCGTGGATGGGATGAGGCCCTTTTGCTATGCTTTATATGGCCCTTAGGGCACTATTCCTCCCACTGACACCCAACAAGGCACCATTTCTCCCACTGGCAACTATGATGGAGAATATGCTTCCTACTTATACCAATTACGCCTACTGCCCACAGGCGGCATGTTATTATTTTACCCCCGTTCACCACGTCTGAGGCATTTTCTTTTCCCACTGGCCACAATTCAGCCCGTCTGAAGGACGGTAAACTGGCTCTTTGCTTAGAAAGTTTGGCGATCCCTGTCCTAGACCGAGGAGTAGGAGATAACTGGACAGATTGGGATAAGCTCTGCAGAAGTCCTGTGGGTGAGCATGGGAGGAGGCAATGCAAGGTGCTAGAGAGCAGAAGTTCTTGGGAGACTCTGTAACTTTTATGATATGACAAAATGTTATGACAGAAGATAATTACCTTCCTCCACAGCCACGTTAAAGTTGATGAGCTTCAGGAAGCTGTCCATGCAAGACTGAGGGGCCTTCTTCCGTGACTCCCCCATCCTGTTCCACAAATAAAAATTATATTAAAAGGATACACTACAGTCAGTCACACTGTTAGCATGCCAATATCTCCCCCACACTCAGCAGAACATTAGAAAAGTACACAACCAATGTAGCCCATTGCAGAAGACCAACAGCACAGTATAAAAAATTAGCCTAAAGAACCCTACATTAGGTGTGTGGTCTTTTACTGAAAACAATGAAGTTGCTACAAATCTTCACCATTCAAGGTCACACCATGATATAAGTCAACTCTCATGCCGCGTACACACGATCAGACTGTCTGGTGGACAAGCCGTCGGACTTTGCAGTAGAGGTCCGTCAGACTTTCCGAATGAGGGGACCTGCCCACACGCGACCAGATTTTTCCGGCAGACAATCCGCCGCACTTGTGGCAGAAGTCCGCCGGACTTTTGAAATGAATGGACTTGCCCACACACGGAGTAAAGTCCGTTCATTTTGAACGTGACTCCAGGTAGACGGGACTAGCGAAGGAAGTCAATGTCGCCGCCTCCATTGGCGAGATCGACACCTCGTGAACCCCTACGCCAGACCCTTATACGAGCACGCAGCCCGGCTGATCAGGAAAGGGGGTGAGGGCGAGCAAGTGCCCCCCCCCCCCGAACCATACCAGGCCACGTGTCCTTAACATTGGGGGGGGGGGTGTCGGGAAGAGGCCCTTGTCCTCATCAACATGGGGACAAGGTGCTTTGGGGTTGAGGGCACATGGCCTGGTACAGTTCAGGAGGGGGGGGGGGCACTCACTCGTCCCAACCCCCTTTGCTGACCAGCCTGCGTGCTCAGATAAGGGTCTGGTATGGACTTTGGGGGGACCCCCACGCAGTTTTTTTTTTTTTTTGGCGTAGGGGTTCCCCTTTTAATCCATACCAGGCGACGGGGCTTGCGAGGTGTCAATCTCACCGATGGAGGCAGCGACATTGACTTCCTTCGCTAGTCCTGTCTACCTGGAGTCACGTTCAAAATGAACGGACTTTACTCTGTGTGTGGGCAAGTCCATTCATTTCAAAAGTCTGGCTCACTAGCACACAGACGGGCGGACTCGGCAGTCCGGCGGACAATTTTGAGTCAAGACTTCTTTCTAAGTCCACCGGACTTTTGGGAAGAAAAAGTCAGCCGGAGCCCACACACGGGCGAATTGTCCGGCAGACTCTGGTCCGGCGGACCAAGTCTGCTGGATAGTCCAATCGTTTGTACGCGGCATCAGTGTGAATTTTCATCAGCAGGCTCTTAGATCCAGAATATGTGGTTTTGTACAGACAAAGGCCTACAAGGTGATTTTTGATTGCATGATAATCCCATGCCAAAATGTTTTATTTTTAGTTATAATAGTTTCAATTGGAACTGAAGGCATCCAGGTACATTAAAACCACAGGAGCCAGTCATGCCTGATGTGGCTCCATTGTGCAAGTCAGGTTTATCATTTACACCCAGACTTTCAAACTGGCATGAGTGTTGGTAGACAACTGGCCAATTTGAGCAAGCCAAGGATCACAAATGTGCCTATACTTTCCCAGAATTTTTTTTTCCTTCATTTAAATATGCCTATAAGGCTAGCCATACATATATACATTTCTCCAATCAAGCTAAAAACAGTGTGAATGCAGGAATTCCCCCACCCCCCCCCGGCTATTGTTTGCACCAGGCTGGCACTCACGGCTGTCAGAATACCCAAACTACATCAAATTGGATGCCGTCAGTCAGTGTTTGACAATTTTCCATCTGGCTTCTTTGACAAAACTGATTGAAAAAAACAACTTTTGTTGAGTCACCAACGGCTTGAATTTTGATTGAGTACACAAGAGTCAGCCGAAATTCGAGCTGTGTATTGCCAGGTTTAAAATCGCTCTAGAAAAGATTGTGCAGTGCTTTTAGAACTCCAAACTCCAGCTCCAGAACCACTTACCAAAATAAAAAAGTATCTATTTTTGCCATTATAAAATCAAACAGAACCAGCATTTTCACATTCCCACGTTTTATTGAACATATTCCCAGAATCCTTTGCTGGGGAATCCAGAGGCCTGACAGCGGGAGCTGTCGGAGTACGTTCGATGAAATAGATCTGACTACTTTTAGCGTGGAGCTTTCGCAGGCAGACCTCAATCAAGAGCTGTGTTGGGAGACCCGAATGTACAGTGATCATTAACTAGGACTGCAGGAATCAGCGTGCCTATAGGGAGCCGTACTATTCTCGGCATGTTGGAAGGGGGTTAATGGACATCGGCAGGGGGGAGAGGAGCCGTACATGGCATCAGCACAGCTTCAAGTCACGTGGGGAACTCAGATCTGTATCCACGGCATATGAAAACACTGCAACATTGTCAAATGGAATATTTAGTGAGATGCTTTTAAAAACCAACACAGTCACAAAACAATCTTATTTAAAAAGTAGAAACTCTTGAGAGCAGAATTAAAATTTAACCTTAAATTTTTTTACCATTGTGTATTGCCGATGTTCACACTTTATCTCATATTTTAACAATAAAATTGAACTTGGTCATGCCATCAAAACTGAGGGTGGAGGAGGAGGAGGGAGGAGGGAGGAGGACCATTTCTGCTGGCATAGGTTGGTCACCTTAGACTCAATGAGGTTTTATGGGCATGGAAACCTCCCTTGAGCAATACAGGAGGTGCCCCCAGCCATTCCATACGCTTTTCTGGGTATGGAATGGGCTGAAGTGGTTAATTTGCAGGAATTTTCCTTCACTTCCTGTCCCATTGCCAAATAGGAAGTGAGAGAAAATTCCTGCAAAATGAATCTCTTCAGCCCCCGGAAGGATATGCCCCCTTAATGAACAGGTTATTTTTTGCAATATGGCCCTGCGTCGCTTTAACTGACAATTGTGTGGTCGGACAACGCTGTACCCAAACAAAATTGATGTCCCTTTTTACCCACAAATACAGCTTTCTTTTGGTGGTATTTAATTACCTCTGAAGTTTTTATTTTTTGCGCTATAAAACAAAAAAACCCGACGATTTTGAAAGAATAAAAACGTATTTATGCTTTTATCAGTTTAGGGAAAAAAAAAAAAAAAAAAAAAAAATAATAATAAATCGCAATATATGTCAGTGGCAGGGAAAGAGTTAACACTGGGGTACGATCAAGGGGTTAAGTGTGTTCTAACGGGGGGGGGGGGGGGGGCTTACTGAAACATGACAGATAGCTGTTCCCGATCACACTGTGCCCGCTATCCCCCTTGAATGGACCGACATACAGGGACGTCTTATTGCGCAGGAGAGCCGGCCTGCCGCAGTATATCTGCGTAAGCTGGCCGGCTAGTGGTTAAGGGAATTTCTTGGGGACACCCTAGGCCATCAGAACTTGTGTGCCCATTGGAAGATATCACCTCCATTACTTTTCTGGGGACAGCCCAAAAAATTTTGATTTTCTTTTTAACTTTCAATAATAATGGGAAAACAGGACAAAAAAGGAGGATGAATCTCCTTAATGGGGGCACAGACAGCAATAAAACCTAACAGGGGTTCTAATTGCTCTCCACTCTATCCAAAACTTAAAAAAAAAAAAAAAAAAAAAAAAAAAATGGTTTTGCCTTTAGTTATACTTTAAAATATTAAGTTCTGGTTTAGGTGTAAAATAAAAAAAGTACTTGTGTTTTTTTTTTTTTTACTACTACTACTGTTCCTTTATACTGGCTTTTTAAATTTTACAAATGCAACAATTTAGAAATTGAAAGAGTTACCATGTACTTAACCCTTCATCCAAAGATAAAAAGTGCATTCTATATACATCTATATAGATCAGACCAAAAGGAGGTACTAATGAGGAGGAAAGAGGGACCTTGATCCAAATCAGGTACAGTCCCTCAAAATCCGGGTCAGCTGGGAACTATGTACTTTCTGGTAAAAAGTGATCCGATTGGCCCTACAGCAGCCCAATCAGTTTCACATGTGGCAGAAGGGGGTCCCATCTTTTGCCGCCTCCACCCGCTACCTTTCATGGGCTTTCCTGTCCCATCATCCCCTAGACTGATGCAACCTGTTGCATTGGATTCACTGTGAAGAGTGTAAGGTCCCATGAGGCACTGCAAGCATGACCGTTACAAGCATGACCGTTACAAGCATGACTCCCACAGGCAGAGGTGTGATGGAACTTGTAGATTTGCAAGAGCTGGAGGGCTGCTAGTTTGAGACCCCTGCTATAAAGGGATCTGCGACCAGGCCCAAGCTCTCATGCTTCCCGAGTCCCATCAAGTAAGCACCTGTTCATCGCTGTATGAGAAGATTGCGGCCTACCATGTGGTTTACAGCTTGTGCAGCTTCAATCCAAAAAAAGAGGATGGATAACTCACTGTTTTAGCAGACAAACCGCCATCTCAGCCTGACCCGCAGCAAGAATTGACTTGGATCGCTCTTCCCTACAAAGTTCAAGATTTAATTTGTGGGCAGGTGCCCTCTTACCAGTTACCAGCCACTAAGACATTCCCCTGGACACTGTATACAGACACCCTATACCTAGATTGCCTTAAGGGTTACTACTGGTCAGACTCAGCTGCTTTGCCTTGACTTCACTGTGCCACGCTTAGAAATTCTTGTTTCTTTGAGCTCCAACTGCTGGTGAAGAGAATTGCAAGGCCTTGCATTCTGAACACTGCTAAACTATTGCTTTTTAAAAAGGAAACACACCATTAGTACAGATATTACTTAATCTCTCATTAGGATAAAAAAAAAAAAAAAAAAAAAAAAAAAAGAAGATACACAACATGTCTGAACCTAGAGTGTCAGGAGGGCTGGGACATTCACAGGGTCAAGGCTGCACAGAAGAACATGCAATTCTAAGAAAACTCCCAAGGGGGCCGTGCTACACAAGTAATTTTCTAGCAAAAAAAAATAAAAAAAAGTTTACATGTATGCAAGAAACACCAGAACTGGCCTGGGTGACAAGTTTAACCAGATGGTTAAAATGCAATATATGGGATGTTCAGCAGTCAGTGTAAAGAGAATCTTCTCAGCTTTATGCCTGCTATGCATGCTTAGGGCCGGTTCACACAGCGAGGCGACACGGCTCGCCTCGCCTCGCTCCCGCAAGTCGCCCCCGTTCTGTACAATGGAACCGTTCTGAGAGGAGCGACTCGAGTCGCTCCGACTCAGAAAAAAGGTTCCTGTACTACTTCTGGGCGACTTCGGGGGCGACTTGCATTGACTTCTATACAGAAGTCCTCTGCAAGTCGCCGCTGAGGTCCCCGCAGGTCGCGGCGAGGCAAGTCGGAGACGCCTCGCCGCGCCTCGCTGTGTGAACCGGCCCTTACTGAGAAAACATGAAGAAAAAAAAAAAAAAGGAGGAGTCTAAGGCAATACAAAAACACCATCCGTGCATTCAGGAGCTTTTTGCTTTTTTTTTTTTTCCCCAAAGCCCCTAAACGTAATTCAATAAAATATAGTTTGCCAGAGTTTAGGAACAGCAGCATTCAGAGGCAATAAAAATGTTCCTCTTCTGAATGCAGAAGAAACGCATTCAGGAGATGAGCGTTTTGGCATAAAGACACTAGTCAGGTTTAGTGTTTGAGCGCATTTTTTAATTCAGTGACCAGAATAAATGATCTATTCCGGCCAATAAAATTAATAAACACACAAGCACTCGAAAGAAAAACCTCCGGGGCAGCTGTTATCAGAACCCAGTGTGCATGAGGCCTAAAGACATAAATAACTAGCTCCAAATATAAATGGAAGCTGGATTATACCATTAACAGACATAAAAACCAATAAGTTTTAGTTACACTAGATGTCAGCACCATAATATTATAATACATAATGACACCTGTGACAGACCTAGCCAGGACCTTTTGGAGGGGACTGAATGCAAGCCTCTTGCCTTGCGATTATGGGCCATGGCATTTGGGGGAACGGTGCTCTTTGTGAGCTGTATGCCTGGGGACCCTTGAGGTGGTGTTACTTGCATTCAGTCCCCTACAAAAGCCTCGGCCCCGGCTAGATCTGTCACATTTCACCCCTTTCGGCAGGAGACTAACACAGGAGGAGACCCCAGACTGGTTGACTTCGAAGTTAGTCCGTGGTTCCAGTCCTCTAATGCTGGTATCCACACAGTACCCCAAACAAATTGTTCCAAACAGTATTCCTCACTCATTCAACCTCGGCCTCTCTCAGAGAAAATATCCACTGCTGGGGAGAGGCCTGGACTGGCCCTTCTCCCTGGAGTCTTTTCAGCTGCTGGAGAGAAGACAGGGTGACTGTGCTCACTCCATCAAGCTGTTGGGGATCTGGGCCGACCGCCCAGCATCCCTGGGGTATACAAGTGGAGACTGAAGTCCCATCCACCAATATCAGCTCAAGCTGCGAAGTGCACATTGTGTTCTCTCCTTGGGTCCTGATCTGCTGCTCGGGAGTGACCACCACCTCCTCAACCTGGGCCTCCAGAACTGCCACAGGTGTGGGGCAGAGGTCTTGGACCCGCTGTCCGGTTGCCAGCACTTTAGCTGGGTTGGTGTCATCATTCGGGGGCGCCGTCTGCTGCTGGACAGTGTGACCGATTGCCCCAGCTTCCTGAAACTGTAGAGACATTGTAGGTGCTAGGCAGAGGCCAACGGCGCTCTGTCCTGTTGCCAGCAATTCAGCTGGGAGTAGCAGCTTCACTACATCAGCTTGTCGCTGGACTGTCTCGGCTCCCTGGAACTCCACAGTTGTTGCCGGTGCTGGGCAGAGGTTGGTAGCACTTTGCCCTGGGGGCAGCACTTCTGCTGGGGCCTCCACATCCTCCTCTCTGGTTAACCATTGTGGCAGGAGGCCGTCTTCCTCCATTCCCAAACTGTATAGCTGCCATTGGGGAGGTGAGCTGGCTGCTTCCTTTTCCATTCCTTCATCTGGCTGCTGGGACAACACGTCTCTTGTACTGTCTCCCAGGTGCACAAATCTTGGCCAGGGTGGAGGAAGCAGACTTTCCACCCCAGCAAACTGTTGGGGAGACGACAAACACCTCCTCTCCCTTCTCCCCCTGTATCTGCTGCTGGGAAGTGATTGCTACCTTCTCACCCGAGCCTCCAAAACTGCCACAGGTGTGGGGCAGAGGTCTTGGACCCTCTGTTTGTTGACCAGCGCTTCAGCTGGGGAAGTTCCTTGTAACTCCACTGATACTGCTGTTGGTGCTGGGCAGAGCACAGTGAAGTTTGGCCCTAATACCAGCTCTTCTGCTGGAAGCTCAACAGATTGTTTTTCCTCAGAAGAAAAGTCTATCAAATCCCCAGTTTCTGCAACTTGTGTCTGGGGATATAGGTTCACCATCTCCTGTCCATGGAACCCAGAAGATGCCATCAGTGCTGAGCAGAGGTTAGAGTTCTGCCCTGTTGTCAGCACTTCAGCTTTGGGGATGGCAATGTCCAGATTTTCCACTGCCAATTCTCTGGCATGCTGCTGGACAGGCACATTCCTCCATCCAAGATCATCCCATGCAGAAACAGGATCATCAAGGTCAGTCAGCACTTGCTGCATCCGACATAAGACCTCCACATCCATAGCTGCAGGGGCAGGTTGGTAAAGCACACTGTTACTCTGCCACATTGCTGACTCTTCAGCCAGGATTTCAGAGTTGTCCACTGGTATTTTCTTATAGTCCCAGGCAAGGGGAGCCCAGCCCCCTTGCAGCCATCTGTAGGCGATCTCCAGCTCCCATTCCTGAACAGCCAGAAACTCTATGCCCTTGTACACACGGTCGGAGATTCCGACGGAATGTGTCCAATCGGACCATTTTGTTGGATATTCCGACTGTGTGTGGTCTACATCGGACTGTTTCTGTCGGAGTATCTGACGGACCAAGTTTTCCAACTTGTTGGTTAAATTTTCCGACAAAATGCTCCGATCGGACATACTCCGATCATGTGTAGAGAATTCCGATCGGACAAAGTGCCACGCATGCTCAGATCAAATTCCTAGACCAAAACTATTGGCTACTAGCGTGAACGTAGTCCCGTCGTAACGAAATAACGTCATCACGTCGGATTTTCCGACAACTTTGTCCGACCGTGTGTATGCAACAATTTCGGACAAAATCCGACGGATTTGGTTGTCGGAATGTCCGACTGTGTGTACAAGGGCTAAATCTTCCAGTGCCCAATGCAATTCCGAGACATTCAGTAGCCCTTCTCCATGATTTTGTCCAACCGCCACTCTAAATCACTCCCAAAGTCCCCTGTCAGCTTCACATACAACAGTCCCAGGCTGCCGTAGCCAAAGCCTTTCGCTGGGCTGTCATACGCTATCCAGGGACATGCTTGGGATACATACCACCGGAAGGCTCTGTAACTCTCATCCAGCTTCATCTCTGCCCAGACCAGCCTGCTTAATTCAGCTGTCTGCTTCTTGTGCTTTTTTTCTCACAAAAACAGCACTTCATATAGGAGACAAGTTTTTGTCTCAGAACATATTGCACAGTCATGGTCCACCATGGTTATGATCAGGAAGCATATCCAAAAAACAACAAATCTGTAGCAATCGATTGAGCAAGTGCGTGGTGTTAAGCAGTGGCAAAAAACAAAAAAAAAAAAACAAAAAAAAAACAACAAACATCACAACACAATATATATATATATATATATATATATATATATATATATATATATATATATATACATATATATATACATATATATATATATATATATATATATATATACATATATATATATATGCAGAGGGACTTCAGTTGTGGATGACTGTTCTGAACCCAAACTGGATGACCTATAATTTGCTAAAGCACTGCGTATTATATATTTTAATACGCAGTGCTTTAGCAAATTATAGGTCATCCAGTTTGGGTTCAGAACAGTCATCCACAACTGAAGTCCCTCTGCATATATATGTATATATATTTTGTGTTGTGATGTTTGTTTTTTTTTTTTTTTTTTTTTTTTTTTTTGCCACTGCTTAACACCACGCACTTGCTCAATCGATTGCTACAGATTTGTTGTTTTTTGGATATGCTTCCTGATCATAAACCATGGTGGACCATGACTGTGCAATATGTTCTGAGACAAAAACTATATGAAGTCCCTTTGCATTTAACCAGTCATATTTCTCCTACGGACACCAACAATGGGGGCACCCCTCCACCAACATTGGGGACCACTCCCCACCAAAAGTGGGGGGGCCCCCACTCTTCCCCCCACCAATGGGGGGGCCCACTCTCTTTCCCCCCACGCCACCAACAACGGGGGGGCGCACTCTCTTCCCCTCCCACCAACGGGGGGGGGGGGGGGGCGCACTCTCTTCCCCTCCCACCAACAACGGAGGGGGGGGGGGGCGCACTCTCTTCCCCTCCCACCAACAACGGGGGGGGCGCACTCTCTTCCCCTCCCACCAACAACGGGGGGGGGGGGCGCACTCTCTTCCCCTCCCACCAACAACAGGGGGGGGGGGGCACTCTCTTCCCCTCCCACCAACAACGGGGGGGGGGGGGGCACTCTCTTCCCCTCCCACCAACAACGGGGGGGGGGGGCACTCTCTTCCCCTCCCACCAACAACGGGGGGGGGGGGCACTCTCTTCCCCTCCCACCAACGGGGGGGGGGGGGCACTCTCTTCCCCTCCCACCAACAACGGGGGGGGGGGGCACTCTCTTCCCCTCCCACCAACAACGGGGGGGGCACTCTCTTCCCCTCCCACCAACAACGGGGGGGGGGGCACTCTCTTCCCCTCCCACCAACGGGGGGGGGGCATTCTCTTCCCCTCCCACCAACGGGGGGGGGGCATTCTCTTCCCCTCCCACCAACAATGGGGGGGGGCATTCTCTTCCCCTCCCACCAACAATGGGGGGGGGCATTCTCTTCCCCTCCCACCAACAATGGGGGGGGGGCATTCTCTTCCCCTCCCACCAACAATGGGGGGGGGCATTCTCTTCCCCTCCCACCAACAATGGGGGGGGGGGCATTCTCTTCCCCTCCCACCAACAATGGGGGGGGGGCATTCTCTTCCCCTCCCACCAACAATGGGGGGGGGGCATTCTCTTCCCCTCCCACCAACAATGGGGGGGGGCATTCTCTTCCCCTCCCACCAACAATGGGGGGGGGGCATTCTCTTCCCCTCCCACCAACAATGGGGGGGGGGCATTCTCTTCCCCTCCCACCAACAATGGGGGGGGGGGCATTCTCTTCCCCTCCCACCAACAATGGGGGGGGGGCATTCTCTTCCCCTCCCACCAACAATGGGGGGGGGGGGGCACTCTCTCCCCTCCCACCAACAATGGGGGGGGGCACTCTTCCTCCTCAGTAAGCTGTTCTGGCTGACTGCTCGGATGATGGTGGTGTGAAGTTTACTGAGGAGAAACAGGAAGTGAGAAAAAAAAAAAAAAAAAACATTTAGAAGGGAAATCGAAGGAAAAAAGGTAAGTGAACCAACAATGCACTAGCTTAAAGGAACCTATTTAGAAAATAAAAAAATGAATCTTTACAACCCCTTTAAGGCGTCAGCATACCAAGAGATTTTGGACAATTTTATGCTCCCAACTTTGTGGGAACAGTTTGGGGATGGCCCCTTCCTGTTCCAACATGACTGCGCACCAGTGCACAAAGCAAGGTTCATAAAGACATGGATGAACGAGTTTGGGATGGAGGAACTTAACTGGCCTACACAGAAATCTGACCTCAACCTGATAGAACACCTTTGGGATGAATTAGAGCGGAAACTGTGAGCCAGGCCTTCTCATCCAACAGCAGTGCTTCTGGAAGAATGGTCAAACATTCCCATAGACACACTCCTAAACCTTGTGGACGGCCTCCCCAGAAGAGTTGAAGCCGTTATAGCTGCAAAGGGTAGGCCAACTCAATATTGAACCCTACGGACTAAGACTGTGATGCCATTAAAGTTCATGTGTGTGTAAAGGCAGGTGTCCCAATACTTTTGGTAATATAGTGTTAATCTTATTTTTCTATTGCTTCAACCTCAAAATGGCCTAGCTCCCTTATCTCTAGGAGACAGGTACACTTCGTCAGTTTTGGATGGTGCTGCTGGCAAGATGAGCACAGAATAGTGCTATTCCTCTGAATTTATGTTACCGAAACCCTCCACTATGTACATGCAAATCGCATCTTTGCGTGTCACCTGCTTCCAGCGCCCTCCAATTCCTTTCAGGCGCTCAACAGACTTTCCCTTTCCACTCCTATTAAAAAATAACCACCATTGTAAATTCTGCCATAACTGCCTCATAAGTCTTGCTACGTCGCAGGGCCTGTGAGCGGCGGCGGCACCCGCCACAACGCTTACTGACCGTCTTTCCTCGTAAAAAGGCAAAACAGATGCGCATTTCACGCCGTGATTCAATATTAAAATTGCAGGAGAGATTCCGGAGATGGAATTTGTACAGCGAGTGGCAGGGATCCTGGAAGGAACAGACGACGGCCTAAAAAAAAAAAAAAAAAAAAAAAAAAAAAAAAAAAAAAAAAAAACACACACCACACACACACACACACACAGCAGACTAAATTCCAGCAGGCTGACAAGGGGTTTTTCAAATATTAAGCACGCCTGGTAAATGTGAATGCAAAGGTTTTAAAAGCCATTGAGGGAATGAAGACAATTTGTAGAGTCATTTTCATCCCGTCAATTATCCTGCGTGGTCTTCTGCTCCGACAGACAAACTCATCTCATTTTTCGGTATTGGAATTTCCTGGAGGAACATGAAAATGTCTGCTAGTATGTTCACTGGTACAAGCCCTGCCCTCGCACTCAGGCCAAGGCGAGCGATAAAAGGGTACATTCACCTTTTCATGAAAAAGTAAAAAGGAGAACTACCTTTATATATCCTGGCCTCCTCCATGGAAAAACATTTTATTTATATTGCATAGGGGGACAAAAAAAAAAAAAAAAAGTGTCCAAATATCCTGGGCCCCCCCACTGTACATAGTGGGCATGAAGCACTGGACTATGTGCAGCAGGGTGGCCAGGATATTTGGACACTTTTTGTCCCCTATGCAATATAAAGTTCTTTTTTAGTGGAGGGAGAAAAAAAAAATATATATATATATATATATATATATATATATATATATATATATATATATATATATATATATATATATATATCTTTTTTTGGGGGGGGGGGGGGGGTTCTAAGTGATTAAAACTTTTTTTAATCACTTTTTTTTTTTTTTTTATTAATCACTTAGGCCCCATTCACAACTGAGTGTTTCAGCAATTCCAGAATTAGGATGAAATCAATTGACCTTCTGTCAATTGGCCAAGGCAACTATCACTTGGCAAATAAATTGAATAGCCACCCTGCCTAAACATCAGGGTGCCACACAGGGCTTTTTTTCAGTGGAAACATGGGGGAACTCAGTTCCGGCACCTCCAGCACTGAATATATGTAATGGCAAAGGGGTGCTGGAGGATCTATTGATGCTGGTGCGAATCTGTTTGCGGAGGATGGGGGTCTATTTATGCTGGGTTGATCTTCTGTTGCGCATAGGGGATCTATTGTTGATGGGAGGGATTTACTGTTGAAGAAGGGGTCTTTGTTGCTGGAGGGTTATTGATGCTGGCTACTGGTGAATCTATTGTTGCTGGAGGGGACCTATTTTTTGCGGGGGGGGGGGGGGTTATTGTTGCTGGGGTGGGTCTTATGTTGCTGGGGGGGTCAATCATTGCTGGAGGGATCTACTGTTGAGGGAGGGGGTCTAATATTGCTGGCTGCTGGAGGGTCTGTTAATGCTGGCTGTTGAGCGTGTATTGTCACTGGGATGCCTTGATCCATTTTACTGCCTTTCTTGTTATCATTAACACATGCCATACAAAATGATACTTGGTTTTGTATTCTATAAAAAGCTGGAGGTGGAACCAAGGAACGGTGCTCGGAGGTGGGTAGGGGGCATAGTCAAGGGGTGATTCAGAAAGGCGGAGTTCTGGCACCTATTCTCTGAGAAAAACAAAAAAGCCTTGGTGCTACAAATGTATACATGTATTACAGCATAGACTGCTGTTCTACTGTTGTCTTAGGTCTGAATGCCTGGAGGTCAACCAAAGCCAATATCTGTCATTGGTGGTCCAAAACCACTTAGATCCACCTGTCCCCAGCTGTGGCCCACCAGTCTCACCTCTTGTATTCTCAAAAAATTGCAAGACAGGTGTAGCACTGACCCCCGAAGGAGCTGCTGGTTTTATTTGGGCTTACCGTTACCTCACTTGCTTGCTTCTCCGTCTTGGGGTTCCCGTGGTAGATGGCCCAAAGAATGTGGAAACCGACACTGAATCCTCTTTTGGGTTATTTATTTAAAACACAACACAGTCTCTCAATAAGGGTAGAGAGTTAGGAGTGAGTTCAGGCACTTAGATTGCAAAATTGAAGTCTTTAGAGAAAATCCAGAGAATAGAAACCGCTTCACAACTGTATTTAACAACCCCCGGATAGACCTCTCTCACTAGGCCTAGCAGCCGGTGGGGTGCTCGACAAAGCATACCTGCGGTCATGGAGAACTCAGTGCAACCCAGCTGGACTGGTATTGAAACCAGAAATTTTGAGAAAGAGTCCCGAAACCAAACTGTGGCTTTAGGCAAATTAACTTTTCAAAAACCATAGCGCCTGCTCGTCGGGAGCCAGCGCTGCACAGGTTATACAGACCACAGCAGCAACCAGTTCTGGATAATGAGCTCCTCCGTGAGGAATGAGGCATCGGCACGCAAAATTTTTTCAGAGTCAACCCACCACCCAACTACAGGCAAGGAAGCCTTCAAAAACTCCACTCACCTGCCGACTATGGCCGGTTCTGTGGCAGCGGCACGTAGAGGGGAGCCAGGAGCCCCCCGGCTGATTAGATGCCGCATGCTAAATAGAAGCTGGAATAACCGGCCACGGCGCGGCTCATATCTCGCTCCCCCCGCCACTCACAGTAATTCGATTCTGGAATTTGCTTCTACAAAATGCAGTTAAAGCACATTCATTATGGACAGTTAAGATGAAATTGGACAAGTTCCTTGAGGAAAGCTGCACATATAGTTATTGGATTCTGTAGGTTATATTAATGTACTCAATGAATAAACAGTTTAGCCGCTCGGTATTTTTCCTTCGCTTTCAGCTGCCTTCAGAGTTAAGGAAACATTAAGTGTTCCGCTCTGATCTGATTTTCTGCCGGGAAAACTGGCTGGGGATTAAAGCTGAACTCCAGGCAGATATAAAAAGCACCAATTAATACTGTATATGTATTAATTAAAAATCCTTAAACGCATCCTAAACGCAACTAGTTTCAAGTGCATCTAAACCCAAATGATATAAATTGAAAGCTGAAGTTTAATCTGCTTATAATATTGCCTTCCCCATTTCCCCCCCCCCCCCCTCCTTAAATCAACATACTAAAGACATTTTTAACTAAAAGTACATTTTTCGTAAAAATAATTATTTTTGGACCCAGTCCAAATCACTGGGTCTCTGTGCTTTCCTGTGCAATGCGAGCAGATCCTGGCTGGTAGGAGGGGCTACAGGGTGCTGTACATAGTTTCCTGAAAACATCGCAGCCCCCTCAGCTTCAGTACTCTCAAGAGTCTTCAGCCCTGATGTAAGCAGTGGGCTGGCTCTTGGGAGGAGTTATGCAAATATTACACACAGCGGAAGCTGATCAGTCTGTGCGCGGTACCCGATGTCCACCGGCACCCGGCGATCATCAGGCAGAGACACAGAACATGGAGAAAGGGATGGAGTTTGTGTCTCTGAACAAGCAAGGAATATGTTCCATCACTCCCCCTAGCCGCGCAGTTAACCCTCTTCCCAGCCAGTTTTATTAGTACAGTGACAGTGCTTTTTTTTTTAGCACTGATCCCAAAAAGTGTCAGTATGTCTGCCGTAATATCGCAGTCCCGCTATGAATCATTAACCGCTTAAGCCCCGGACTATTTGGCTGGCCAAAGACCAGAGCAGTTTTTGTGATTCGGCACTTTGTCACTTTTAACTGACAACTGCGCAGTCGCGACGTGGCTCCCAAAGAAAATTGATGTCCTTCTTTCCCCACAAATAGAGCTTTCTTTTGGTGGTATTTAAACACCTCTGCGGTTTTTATTTTTTTGCGCTTTTTTCCCCCCCTTCTGTTAAGGCCAAATATTTATTCTTCTACGTATTTTTGGTAAAAAAAAATAAATAAAAAATAAATAAAACACCACACACACCACGCAATAAGCGTATATTGATTGATTTGCACAAAACTTATAGCATCTACAAAATAGGGGATAGATTTAGGGCATTTTTATTATTAATTTTTTACTAGTAACGGCAGCGATCTTTATTGTGACTGCGACATTATGGCGGACAAGTCAGACAATTTTGACACATTTTTGGGACCATTGGCATTAATACAGCGATCAGTGCGATTATAATTGCATTGATTACTGTAAAAATGTCACTGGCCGTGAAGGGGGTTAATACTTATCCTAGGGAGTGTTCTAAGTGAAGGGGGGGAATGGGACTGTGCAGGGAAACTAACAGATTGCTGTGCATACTCTGTATGAATAGACGATCTGTCAGTTCACTGCTCAGAGAACCGGAAAGCGTGTGTTTACACACACACACACACACACACACACACAGAGCTCCCGGTTCTCCGTGTGCCCCGAGAGATCGCGACCACTGGGCACTCGCATTGGCACGGGGAGCGAGCAAGTGCCCCCTAGTGGCTGTTTATGCTACCGACGTAGCATAACAGCGATTCGCGCAGTATAACTGCGGCGGCTGGACGGCATGCGGTTAATCGCTGCCATTACTAGTAAAAAAATAAAATCTCACCACACACACACACACACACACACACATGCTCATAAGTTTACATACCCTGGCAGAATTTATGATTTCTTGGCCATTTTTCAGAGAATATGAACAACAACACAAAATCATTTCTTTCACTCATGGTTGGCGTTTGGCTGAAGCCATTTATTATCAAACAACTGTGTTTACTCTTTTTAAATCATAATGACAACAGAAACCCAAATGACCCTGAGCAAAAGTTTACATACCCTGGTGATTTTGGTCTGATAACATGCAATACAAGTTGACACAAAGGGGTTTGATTGGCTGTTATACATCTACTGCAATAACAAATGCTGGGTGGACCTTCAATCATAAATAAAGTGTAAAATACAACATTCAAAAAAATGTCCAAATGTTCAATATGTGTAAGCCCCACCAGGTACAAATGTGCAAGTAAATAAATATAACAAAAGAAGAAAAAAAAAAAAAAAAAGTGCTAGTCAGCCGTGTAAACGTAGCCTTATTTTCTCAATTGGTCTGAGCCTGTCCTAATCAACCCACCTGGTGTTATAATTATTTTTATGGTCCTCCCGAAATATCCCACTTAGGTCTGATTCACACCTGTGCATTTTTAGTGCTTTTTTGCAGATTTTCTCTACAATATGTGTTCCATAGGAAACCATGTTAAATGGACTGTAGTGCAAAAATGCAAAAAGCACAAAAAAAAAAAAAAAATGCATAGGTGCGATTCAAGCTTTAGGCCTGGTTCACACATTTGCATATTTTTAATTTTTTTTAAAACAAGCAAAGGTGCTTTATTGTTGTCATGTAGGGTGATAAACAGCATATCAATCGATGTAGTACAGAACACTTGATGGTAAATAGACATGTGCATATGTACAAAATGAAAGATGTGGGGTGATCACTATGTGCAGTAACTAGTCGATATCTATAAATACATAATGCAGAGACTCTGGGTACCAGCAAGTGTTGTTCAGTCTCATATACACCACATCGATCACAATGGACTCATCTCTATTGAACACCTAGGTGGAGTTCCGGGGGGCCCACACCTTCTCGTATTTCCACTGACAGCCCCGATCAATGTACGCGATTCTATACAGAGGCAGGGCAGCATCAACCTGTTCCTCCCAAGAGGAGAGAGATGGGACCTATGCATTTTTAGTGCATTTTCAGTTTTGCAGAAACACACTACAGTCCATATAACATGGTTTCCTATGGGTCACATTCACATCTGTGCACTCTATGGAAAGGGCCAGGGAATTTTCTTCTGGTTTTTGGTTCCATAGACTTCAATGGATCAAAACCGTGTATTGAAAACCACAAACTGCACCTGGAATATGCAAACTGCAACCTGCATAGGTGTGACGCAGGCCTTAGACATTATCGTATTGATCTTTTATTATTTTGGAGCATTGTACATTGCCGACCTCCCCTGCGCTCTCACCTGTTCATCATGTCTCCAGCAGCTCCTGCCAATCCCCGCAGAGGCTGGTTGGCGGCGTCAAGCGACCGCAGCATAGATTGCGTGCCAGTGCCCGCCTGATTCGGTCACAGCCTCGGAATATGATGGCGCGGGCTCAGGTGTTGGGCTCTAGAAAGCTTTTCTAAGATCTTGTATGGGGAAGAAGTAAAAACCGGAGCAACTTGGGAACAGCGTTTGTCAGAGCTCCATCTACTGGGAGCTGTGTTAGCTACTAATCAATGGACTGATAATCAATGTATTGCATCTGCTGGTAATAGGCAGGAGAGGGGCTGGTAGGGATATACAAATGAGTTTTCTTAAAGAGACCATGTCACCTGATCATTCATTTCGATTGAAAATCTTCCAAAAAGTTTATATTTTTCTTTCATTCCTTTTATTGATTTTGCTATAGCAGCTGGTGAGGTAGTGTGGGGGTGTTTTTTAATTTATAAAGTTTAAATGTGCATTTAATATGCGTTATACACACCCTCTACCAGAGTCGTTTTTGTAAACATGCTTTAAAACAATCATTTTAGGCCCGAACATTAAACAGAACCGCCTAACAGTATATATTTTCTACAAGCATACACCCTAGAGAATAAAATAGTGGTAGTTCCAATTTTTTATGTCACACAATGTTACCGCAGAGGTCTAGGAAATGCAAAATTTCAGTAAAAAAACACACTAAAGTGAATTTTAGGGCAAACAAATGCAATAAACTACCCAAATGTGGTAAAATATAAAAGATGAGGTTGCGCCGAGTAAAAGGATACCCAACATGTCAAATCCTTAAATTTGTGTGCGCCCGAGAAATGGCAGAATAAAACTTCAGTACCCTATATTTTCTATAAGCGAAGCTTCAAAAGCCCCCTACAGGTATCAGTTTAGTGTTACGAAGAAGGTCTTGTGCTAGAATTATTGCTCTCACTCCAGCGTGCGCGTCGATATGTAACATGTAAATCGTAATCAACTTTTTCATTGGTAGGCGCACCCGAAGCATGTGTTTATGTTCATAACTGCGTATATATGTGGGGTCGGGGGCCTCAAAAAAAATGAGGGGGGATTTTATGCGTTTGGGTGTAACTTTATTTTTTTGCAAAAAAAAAACATTTTTTTTTTACTGAGTGATACTAAACTCAGTTTTTGTATTTGTTTGTTTGTTTCAAAGTAACAAACATGTTATACCTTACCTGCTCTGTACAGTGATTTTGCACAGAGCAGCCCCGATCCTCTTCTTCTCGGGTCCCTCTTCGGTGCTTCTGGCCCCTCCCTCCTGTTGCGCGCCCCCACAGCAAGCAGCTTGCTATGGGGGCACCCAAGGCGGGCCGCTGCTCCGTGTGTCCATTTAGACATGGCCCCGTCCCCTCTCTCTCCTCACTGGCTCACTGATCTTGAGCCGGAACCAATGGCACTTTGCTTCTGTCTCAGCCAATGATGAGGGAGAGTCCGGGAAGCCAAGTCTCTCTTACAACATCGCTGGATCGAGATGGGGCTCGGTAGGTATTAGGGGTGCTGCTGCACACAGAAAGTTTGTCTATCTTTTTATCATAGAATGCAGTAAGATAAAAAAAAACTTCTGCCTTTACAACCACTTTAACTTTTTTCCCCCCATCACATAGGGGACAAAAAGGTCATTGTGTAGTGCACCCCTTAAACAGCCGCTGGAAATTTTGGTCCTATTTTCCCATTAGAGCACACACAGCCAGGCACACCGCATTTCCTGCATTCAGCCACTGGCCCTAAAGAACAGTCTAGGGGTCTTTTTTTGGATTTTTATTGGTAGGTTTTTATTGTCAACAATGTACTGGGATAGGGATAGGGAACATGGGATACCCCAAAAACTGTAGAACTGGGTAACTTGAGGGCTCCTCAATTTCTGGCTACACTTCACAAACTGCTGATTGTGCCACAGGATCTCTATGCTGATGGTGACCTGTACTACTTCCAGAGTTGGAGCCCTGGTTCATACTGATGTGATGTGGGAAATGCGCAAGATTTTCTGCGTTTTTCCGCATCACAGATTGCAAAATGCAGTGCGATTGCCAGAATTGAACACCCATGCAATGTGATTCAGGTGGAAAAAAAAGGGTCCTTTACTGCTTTGGTGTGGATGTGATTTGAACCATACAAAATTTATGTCTCAAATTGCACCGCACAGACATTGCATCGAATGCAGTGTGATTCCTGTGCAAATCACATGCGGTGTTCCGCATGTACTAGTATGAACTCAGGCTAAAGGCCACACGCAGTCACTAACTCCTCAGCAATAGGGTTGCTTAGCCACATGATCATTGGTTGCCACCAGGCTCTTCCTAATGAGGGAAACGTAGACTAGGGTTGCCACCTCATCCCCTTAACCACTTCCCTACCCACCCATAGTCATATGATGCCCACAGATGGGATCTCCCATCCTGGGTGGGCGTCGAATGACGTCCTCCCATTCCCGGACGCTTAGGGGGCGTGCGCCGTGGCGTTGCTCGGGACCCAGTGCGCGTGCCCGGTGGCCACGATGTCCGCCAGGCACCCGCGATTGCCCGGGAACACAGCAGGACCGTGGATCTGTGTATGCAAAGACACAGATCCACGTCCTGTCAGAGGAGAGGAGACCAATGGTGTATTCCCAGTACAGAGGAACACCGATCGGTCTCCTCCCCTTGTGAGTCCCCTCCCCCCACAGTTAGAATCACTCCCATAGGGAACATATTAACCCCTGCAGCACCCCCTGGTGTTATCCCCTTCCCTGCCAGTCACATTTACACAGTAATCAGTGTAATTTTATAGAACCGACCGCTGTGTAAATGTGAATGGTCCCAAAAATGTGTCAAAAGTGTCCGGTATGTCCGTCACAATGTCGCAGTCATGAAAAAAATCGCCGCCATTACTAGTAAAAGAAAACAAAATGCCATAAATGTATCCCCCTACTTTGTAGATGCTATAACTATAACCAATCTATATATGCTTATTGCGATTTTTTTTACCAAAAATATGTAGAAGAATACGTATCGGCCTAAACTTTTTTTTTTTTTTAAATGGGATATTTATTATAGCTCTTCTTTTGTTTATAGAGCAAAAAATTTAAAACCGCAGAGGTGATCAAATACCACCAAAAGAAAGCTCTATTTGTGGGGAAAAAATTACGTCAATTTTGTTTGGGTGCAACGTCACACGACCACGCAATTGTCAGCTAAAGCGACGCAGTGCCGAATCGCAAAAAGTGCTCTGGTAAGGAAGGGGGTAAAATCGTCCGGGGCTGAAGTGGTTAAACCTAAACACATAATTACACAGGTTCGGTGGCTGATTAAGGTGGTAATTAAACTCACTTAGTGCCTTACCATACTGCAATTTTGTGGAAGGCTGCAGGGGGACAGTGTAGGGCTGCAGGGGGACAGTGTAGGGCTGCAGGGGGACAGTGTAGGGCTGCAGGGGGACAGTGTAGGGCTGCAGGAGAACAGTGTAGGGCTGCAGGGGGACAGTGGAAGGCTACATTGATGGGCATTTAAAATGTAAGGTTTTTTCCTTAAACTTGCCTCCTAAAAGTTTTTTTCCTTAAACTTCCCTCCTAAACTTGGGGTGCGTGTTATACGCCGGCGCGTGTTATACGCAGATAAATATGGTAGGTTTCAAGACATTAACATGAGTTTTATGTGCTGATAACTGGTTCAAACCCCTATACTCATACATATTTGTGCTTACATTTCATAGCGTAGACACACTGGGCTATCTACACGTTGCAGAGACTGGCAGCTGTGGCAGTTGGCATAAAAAACCTGACAGCATTGAAATGGTGATCTGACATGCCATAGATAAGTGGGATCTGACATGCAATAGATAAGTAACCATACTAGGAGTAAATGGACATTGTCTCATCTGCACAATCATATTATTTAGTATTCCTTGTTTTCTATCATATCCAGCATTTGCTTCTAACTTAATCAGCGATCTGGCTGTGGCTTTGAATGTGAAAGGCGAGCCGTGTACGTGTTCTGCCATAACAGCAGATAACACGTGTGACTCACATAGGGTCAGCGGGGGATCTTCCTTGAGAAGGGGGTCTGCGCTCCTGGGAAGCTGCAGAAATAAGCCGTGTCCGTCCTTATCATATTATTGTGATGTTTTATTATTTCCTCTGATTCTGCGTTCCTAGAACATTGCCTGGAGGCCTTTGTTTGATCCAATGTTGTCACTGTTAGACTTGTGCTTCTTAGACAATTGATTTGGTATCCTTCTTAGGGATGAGTTGGTTTTTAGAGAGGTCTATAAGACCCAGCAAGGAGGTGGATTCATTTATGGAATAATGTACTGCAGCCAGATGCTTGGCTAAGAATGGAGAGTGAAAGAAACAATGGCTGCTGCTGCTCTCTGCGGCTGCTGCCCTGTGATGATGGACTGGTTAACAGATGCACTATATTGTCAAAAGTATTGGAACACCTGCCTTCACACGCACATGAACTTTAATGGCATCCCAGTGTTAGTCTGTAGGGTTCAAAATTGAGTTGGCCCATCCTTTGCAGCTATAACAGCTTCAACTCTTCTGGGAAGACCGTCCACATGGTTAAGAGTTCCCTTCACTGGAACTAAGGTGCTGAGCCCAACCCCTAAAAAAAAACCCCACACCATAATCACCCCTCCACCAAATAATTTGGAACAGTGCACCAAGCAAGGTTCATAAAGACATGTTTGGGGTGGAGAAACTTGACTGTCCTGACCTTAACCACAAAGAACACCTTTGGAATGAATTAGGCTGTCCATAAGGTTTACAAATGTATCTTTGGGAATGTCTGACCATTCTTCCAGAAGAGAATTTGTGAGGTCAGGCAGTGATGTTGGACGAGAAGACCTATCTCGCAGTTTCCACTCAAATTCATCCCAAAGGTGTTCTATCGGGTTGAGGTCAAGCCAGTCAAATTCCTCCACCCCAAACTCGCCCATCCATGTCTTTATGAACCTTGCTTTGTGCACTGGTGCGCAGTCATGTTGGAACAGGAAGGGGCCATCCCCAAACTGTTCTCACAAAGTTGGGAACATGAAATTGCCCAAAATGTCTTGGTATGCTGATGCCTTAAGAGTTCCCTTCTAAGAATGAAGGGGCCAAGCTCAACCCCTGAAAAACATCCCCACACCATAACCCCCCCTCTGCCAAATGATTTGGACCAGTGCACAAAGCAAGGTCCATAAAGACGTGGATGAGTGAGTTTGGGGTGGAGGAAAAGTTGAGAACATGAAATTGCCCAAAATGTCTTGGTATGCTGATGCCTTAAGAGTTCTCTTCACTGGAACTAAGGGGCCAGGCCCAACCCTGAAAGACAACCCCACGTCATAATCACCATTCCACCATGTTATTTGAACCAGTGCACATGGTGTGATTATGATGTGGGGTTGTTTTTCAGGGGCTGCATTTGGCCCCTTAGTTCCAGTCATGGGAACTGTTATGGCATCAGCATACCAAGACATCTTGGTGGAGGAACTTGACTGGCCTGCACAGAGTGTTGACCTCAACCCGATAAGGGATGAATTAGAATGAAGACTGTGAGCCAGGCCATCTTGTCCAACATCAGTGCCTGACCTCACAAATACACTTCTGGAAGAATGGTTAAACATTCCCATAGACACACTCCTAAACCTTGTGGGCAGCCTTCCCACAAGAGTTGAAGCTGATATCGCTGCAAAGGGTGGGCCAACTCAATATTGAACCCTGCGGACTAAGACTGTGATGCCATTAAAGTTAATGTGCATGTAAAGGCAGGCATCCCAATACTTTTGACAATATATATCAGCAATAGGTGGTTGCTGCTGATCAGAAATAGTCCAATAGACTGAGTTAGGCAGAATTGTACTGTGGGAACTGTAGTCCAGAGGAGAGAGACTCTACTGTGATCAGGAACTGCATTTCCCAGAGAGAGAGAGAGGTTGCCAAGAGGAGGGGACACACTGCATTTTCTCAGACTGTACATGACACAGCTGCTTCTTGCCTTGAGGTAAATGGGAGAGTGCACATTGTTGTCCAGTGTGCACCATCACTGCTGCATATTGGCGGCCTGAGTGGGATCCGGAGTTTTGAGTTCAGGCAGAGCTACCTGGGTGCAGAGCAGAGAATGAACTGATCACTGTGTGTGATCAGATGCTGAGCTGCAATATTGCTGGTACTGGTGAGCTGCTGCTATGGGGATGTAATATCTGCTGCTAGAGAAAGAGAATGAACCCTTTAGAAACTGACCATAAAGCCACCTAGTAGACCTATTGCTGCCTGCAGGCTTGACTGGGACCATTCTCACATGCACCAACGGTAGAACTGGGCCCCAACGATAGCTGGCTGGAGAGTTAAGACTAAAGACTGCCCTTTTGCAGCTGGTACACAGAGACCTTTACCTATTGCTTATGTGAGAGGTACCCTTTAGGGGACACTAGACCATACCCTAGACATTCTCCTAAAGTGCATTCTATAGTGATTATAGTATTATTATTCACATTGCAGTTAATTCTTATATGCACTGTTTATTGCTGACTTTGCCGATTTATGTGTTAATTCTAGTCTGCCGGTACAAAACTCTATTCAAAGTTGTCTTGGCATATTGATTATACTGTCTAGCGGATTGTGTCTGAACCTACTGTAGCCAGGTGCTGGGCTACGGCAATATGGGGAAGGAGACATTGCCTTTTTATTCTTCTCTCCTACTGAGATACAGATGTTATGCTGCACCATTCTTCTTCAGCCAGCAGGGGGAGATTTAAAGCCAAGCAAGCCCATAGATTTCTATGCAGAGCGCTGAGAATTCTGGAAGTTGCAGTTTGAGAAGGCAGCCATATAATGGGATGAATAGACTTCTTATTCCCAATAGGCATTGTGCAGTAGGAGGAGCAGACAGATTACTTTTATTAAACTGCCAGGAAAAGCTCCTCTGTCTGGATATTTGTCTGCCAGCGGGAGGCCATACTAGTGGAGATCCAAACCTGAGACTGGGGGTAAAGACACCCGGGGGCTGTGCCGTACCGCCCACATCGCAGCCCCTGCGGGGAAACTGGAGTATCCACTCACCCTCTGCTTCCCACTACTGATCACCAGAGGCTTTTAGTCCGAGGAGAAAGGGGCCCCCTTCTACTGAGGGAGGTCCCAGGGACTGGTGAGAGGGCTATCCGCCCATTGCTGATACTGATAGCAGGGACTGAGAGCAGGACACCAAGTGTACCCAATCCATACTGCACCCATACCGCACTTATTCCAAAAGTAGACTGCAACTATACCAACCCTATACTGCATTATACCAAACATTGACTGCATTTGAACCACATCTACCTTGCGCTAGTACAAAGACTTTAACTTTATACTGTGTCAATAGTGAAAAAAATATATTTTTGTTTTCGTTTTAATTTTTTTTTATTTTATTGGGTCATTCATTATGATTGGCATTCGTTACTTCGGATTATTCGTAACTTCAGATGCATTCATTTCATATTAATTTTGTTCCATTTGTTTAGATGTAGCATTCATTGCTTCGGATAATTTGTAACTTTGAATGCATTCATATTCTTTCCATTCCATTCGTTTAGATGTAGCATTCGTTACTTTGGATAATTCGTCATTTCGGATGCATTTATACTCATTATGTTCACTACCAGTTACTTTAGCAAAATTTTAATGGAAACTTCAATACCTATAATTTAATAATTTTTAATAACAAATAGTAATAATAATAAAAACTATAATAATAGTTAATAATTTAATAATATTAGAAAATACAAAAATTTAATTATCCGAAAGTAATCAATTTATTAAACTCGTAGATTGGATGGTTTTTCATTCTTTTAGGATTTTTGGATATTTTCTGATTTTTGTTCTTTTGGATGTTGGTACTTTCAGATTTTTTCTCCGGATTTTCGTTCTTTCAGATTTTTGTTCTTTCTGAAAATTAGTTTTCGTATGCATTAGTCAAAAGAGTCTTTTTCGTTCATTCAGATGCTTAAGAATGAACGAATGTGTAGAATTTTGTCTGAAAACTATTTCGTAACAAAATGAATTGCACATGTCTAGTCTATACTGCCTGCAGGTTAACTGGGGCTGTCGTTAAGTGCACCTTGTAGCCTTCCTGGCGGTATGATTATGTCAGATTTTTGCGTATCAAAGCGGTACAATTGTTTTGCATAGAAATTTGGTGTTTTATATTGTAGGCCTGTAATTCTTAGCAATAACACACTTAAATCTGTCTAAAAAAGAGTCTAGTGGACATCCCGGGTATGATAAAGTTTGAAACACAAAATCATAAATTATAATATAATAAATAACTATAAATAATTATAAAAAAATAATAATATAATAACAATAAAATTAATTTCCACACAAATCACTATCACTCAATTCTGCAAGTGTTCTAATTTACTATTGCTGTTTTCTAGCTGGTCTAAAACCACTTTTGACGTACACTTTTTAGTTCCTATGGACAATCTCAAGTTTCCAGGCACAAAGAACAGTATATATAATATAAAACTGCATGCAGGGCATTGGGCAAAGCACTGGGGACAAAAGGGATTTGAAATGATTTCATACAGTAATGTATTCTATAAGATTACAGTGTAATGTATGTGTTATGAATTTTCAATTTTATGAATTTGCCGCCAGGATCCGCCCCGTGCGTTGCGATGCCCGCAGGGAACGGAGCCCGGCACACAGAGGCATCGGGGTGGAGGACAGAGCAGACACAGCGGGGGGACATCGCAGAATCCTGGGGACAAGGTAAGTAACCTGCACCAGGATCCTGCAATGCAATCCTGAGTGTGGCTCGGGGTTACCGCTAATGGTACTGAAATGTAGGACTTCCCCTAATTAGGACTTCCCCTTCCATAATAATTATTCTGCAAGGCCCCTTTTTCCCCTGCACCATTTTCTACCATCCTCCTTTTCTTTTGGACAATGCATACCCAGTCGGTCCAGGACTAGCATCGTCACCATAAATATGCTCTGGCTCCAGCACTTGGAGGATTAAAATTAGCTACTGCTCACTGCTGCGAATAAGGTGGCCTTGTTACTGTTTATGCTTATCTGGATGCCAAATGTAATTTTATGCTTAGTCTCTACTGTGTCAGGGCTGGGCTCAGCCCTTCCTTCTCAGAGCTGGCCGGTCAGCTGTCGTCTAATTGCCAGCTCCTATCTCTCCACAGTTACTCAGCTGTTGATGATATCCCGCTCGTCAGTCCTGCCTTTTTACTCTGTTCAGTCCAGTGGATCCCTGCCTTCGCCTTGGTCAACATCACAGAAACTATCTCCTGCGATCCTGTTTAAGACTTGCTTTGCTGACATCCCTTCTGGCTCCAGATCCTGCTTGCTGTTGCACTACATTGATCCCTGATTTCTGGCTTGCCTGACTTTCCGTTCCGGTCATTTTGCATGCTTACTTGTTAATCCTTTTTTGGTTACCAACCATATTGGGTGACAAGATATTACGTTTGCCTTTACTATCTTTCTTGGTGCCCGTTTTCTTTCCTATAGAGCTACTATTGGGTACTAAGTAATACTTTCAGTGAATACCTGCGGTATTGTAAGTTTGTGCACCCAACTTGGTGTGTCAGAGGGGCTGGGGTTCTTGAGAGGGTTGAGGAAAAGAACATTCTAACACTGCACATCACCCTGAACACACCATCCCCACCGTAAAACATGGTGGTGGCCACATCATGTTGTGATGATACTTTTCTTCAGCAGGGACAGGGAAGGTGGACAGAGTTGATGGGAAGATGGATGGAGCCAAATACAGGACAATCTTAAAAGAAAACCTGTTAGAGTCTTCAAAAGACTTGAGACTGGGGCAGAGGTTCGCCTTCCAGCAAGACAACGACCCTAAATATACAGCCAGAGCTACAATGGAATGGTTTAGATCAAAGAATATTCATCTGTTAGAATGGCCCAGTCAAAGTCCAGACCTAAATCCAAATGAGAATCTGTGGCAAGACTTGAAAATTGCTGTTCAGACGCTCTCCATCCGATCTGACAGAGCTTGAGCTATTTTTCAAAGAAGAATGGGAAAAAATGTCCCTCTCTAGATGTGCAAAGCTGGTAGAGACATCCCTAAAAAGACTTGCAGCTGTAATTGCAGTGGAAGGTGGTTCTACAAAGTATTGGCTGCATATAAATGCACGCCGCACTTATTTATTTGTAAAAAAAAAAAATGGAAAACCATTTATGATTTTCCTTCCACTTCACAATGATGTGCCACTTTGTGATGGTCTATCACATAAAATCCCAATAAATACATTTACATTTTCTGGTTGTTACCATGACAAAATGTAAAAAATGTCAAGGGATATGAATACTTTTTCAACGCACTGTATATTTACCCGGAGTTCAGCTTTAACAAACATCAGCAATTCTTGTTGTGCTTTTGGCTTTTGGAACTTCTTTGGGGCTGTTTTTTTTTTTTCTTTTTAATTCTTTTAAAATTTTCAATACTTACGTGGTAAAAAGAAGATATAGGATTGTTTTTTTCTGAAACAATAAGGTTGTTGATAAGCTTTATTGTAGCCATTCTCAACCAAGGGTCCTCCAGATGTTGCTGGGCTGATCCACTTCCCGTTTGATGGTGCTGGTATTATTCCTGGCCCAATGCCATTTAGTAGAACCAACAGCATAGACTGAGTTAGGCAGCATTGTACTGTGGGAACTGTAGTCCAGAGGAGAGAGACTCTACTGAGATCAGGAACTGCATTTCATACTTTTCCTGAACCCAGTTTGGCAGAAACTGGGGTGTCAGTTTCTTTGTCCTAATTTGTGACTATATTAGGTCAGTGACTTCACAACAGTCCCTGCTTTTTTTTTTATTTTTATTTTTTTAATACCTGCTTTTTTTTTTTTTTTAATACCTGCTTTTTTGCATACCTAAGCCTCAGATGATTGGGATTGTGAGGATGCAATTGCGTGATAACTTTCCATGGGTTCTACCAAACTGGGTTGAAGAAATGTATAGGCTCATGCAGCCTTGCGTGTAAATTGCCATCATGTCTGTATAAATGAAAATTATAAATACCTTTAAGTAGGATTTTTAAGGCAATTTAAAAATGAAAAACTCAATATATTAAAAAAAAAAGTTTTATTGGTACAAAATTTCAGCATGATATAAAGATTTCCAAATGGGAAACCAAGACAAAAAAAAAACAACAACACATGTACATGTATCATAATATTGCACAATGATCATCAAAAAGTGGTATTGCCCCACTACGCATAAATATACCATCCATACAGGTTACAGATGATGATGAGTAGTGGGAATATCCAACGCGTTTCGAAATGTGTATAAATGATATTCTTCTTCAGGGACTAATACCACTTCTGAAAGTATAGAGTAAAAATGTAATTTAGAAACCAGATAAATGAATATCATATAAAACACTGAAAAATACAAAGTATCAAACTTACATATCAACTATATTATTGGAGAGAGCATTCCCTCAACATAGATGGTTATCATAGAAATCTGCAGAGACAAGCCTTTCACCACATACAGCAGGCATTTCCAAAGTCCGGCCCGTGGGCCAATCGTGCCCCGCGTTCCGGTTTTGAAGGGCCCGCCTGGTTATTTGGACATATGTATCTTTTGTGGCCCCCTCGACTATCTCCTAGCGCCGGGGGCCACAAAAGATGTATATGATTTGGAGGGGACAGAGAGAAGGTGGGAATTTCCTGTTTACGGGCGTAATAATCTGTAATAAGAAGTCCCGTCTCTGGCACTGCCATTGGACGACTGTTCTGTCCATCAAAGGAGGTGGGACTTTCTATTAAAGAGGCCACCGTGTAAACAGGAGATTCTCCTGTAGGTAATCTTTGGCGCTTGTGAGTGCATTCCTGCCAGTGGTGAGTGCCTTCTTGGCAGAGGTGGGTGCTGCATTCCTGGCAAAGGTGAGGTTACATTCATGACAATGGTGTGTCTGCAGATGGGCACTTCTGAGGCTGCAGATGGGCACTGACCCTTATTTTGCTTACCGAGCAAAGCCTCATGTGTATTCAGCCAAATAGCTGAACAATATGGCTAAAAACGCTCAATCCAGATAAGTTGCAGCCAGTTGATTTGCCCCCATGGAAGAAAAATGGAGGAGGAGGAGAGGAATGGCGCTAAAACTGGATTTGGATCAGTTTTTGACTGTCCAACCTCATCTCTGTCTGAATGACCACCAATGTAAGTGGCATTCTTCCCACTGACCACCAAGGCAATGGACATTTTGCCACTGACTAAAAATATAAGGAACATTCTTCCCACTGACCACCAATGTAAAGCTGGGTATACACTATTGTTTTTTTTTTCGTTCAACCCCGTGGGTTGAACAAAGAAAAAACTGTCACCTCCGCTTGGAGCCACTGTACTAACAATGTGAGGTTAATTCAGCAATCTCCCCCGCTGAGCTGTTCTGTTCTGACACCCCCCCCCCCCCCCCACCAGAACACTTCGATCAGCGATTGGATGCTGGTTCTCTGAATGGCCGGCTTCTGTTGGAGAGACCGACATACACACGGGCTCAATGTCAGACATTTTTTTTTAACCGCCCGTTGTCTTCTAGACATGCGCATTCGTCCAAATGCATTTTCGTCCGAGTTTCGGGTATTTTCGCTATCGTTTTAACAAACGATAACAAACCTGCAGAATCTGGAAACTGATAGATCCGACATAATCAAATTCTTTATTTTCATTTTCGTTGTGACAACAGTTCTATATAGATAGGAGATTCAAAATGACGCTGACAATAGCAATCTGTGCCCATCGAACCTGTGGTCGAATGTGCCTAACTTACCTCTATTAGTCCAAGATTATTCTACATAGAGAGAAAAGATTTGACATAGAGAGAAAAGATTCGACGTAGAGAGAAACGATTTTACATTCTTCCTACCAGTGGCGGCCCGTGTATTAAGGGCGCATGGGCGCTGCCCCCTCTCTCCTGCCACCCTCTCTAGCACCAATAGATAGATTCATGCATTGCATGAATCAAACTATGGCCACCGCTGCCACCCCTTATGCAGGTGCCCAGCCCCTTTCTCGGGTGCAGGGCGCCTGAATTTCATTGATGGGAGTGTTTTTGAAGCACCTGATTAGAGCCATAGACTCTAATAGGCATCAAAAAAGGTGACCTGCGAGCACCATGCTGGGCACTTGCAGGTCACTCAGCTGTGTTAGAAAAGCAAATGAATATTCGCTTTCCTAACACTAAACCGCCTCTCAGCCAATCAGGTGCTCGGGTCTGTTACCTGTCACCTAATTGGCTGAAACGCTAGAGGCCGCTATTGGATGCCTATCAGCAGGAGAGGACGGGAGATGAGGACAGCAGGAGACGCAAGAGGGAGCCCACTCATCGCCATCACACGCTGCCCCACCAAGACAGGGTAAGTGCCGGGCAGACATCGAGCGGGTGGGGGTCATACTGGGGGCATTCAAGGGCACACTGGCAGCATTTAATGAGCACACTGGGAGCATATGATGGACACACTGGCAGCATTTGATGGGCACACTGGCAGCATTTTGATGGGTACCCTGGCAGCGTTTGATGACACAGTGGCAGCGTTTGATGGGCACAGTGGCAACGTTTGATGGCACAGTGGCAGTGTTTCATGGCCCAGTGGCAGTGTTTTAATGGGCACAGTGGCAGCATTTAATGGGCAAAGTGGCAGCATTTGGCACAGTGGCTGCAATTGATGGCACAGTGGCAGCGTTTGATGGCACAGTGGCAGTGTTTGATGGCCCAGTGGCAGTGTTTAATGGGCACAGTGGCTGCAATTGATGTTTTTTTTCAAAATAATTTTGTTCCCCCCCCCCCCCCCCCCCCCCCAAAAAAATAAAATTTTGACCACCAGCCGCCACTGCTTCCTATTGACCAGCAATGTAAGGAGCATTCTTCCCAATGATCCCAAATGTAAGGAACATTCTTCCCAATGATCCCCAATGTAAGGAGTATTCTTCCCATTGATCACCAACGTAAGGAACATTCTTCCCACTGACCACTAATGTAAGGAGCATTCTACCCACTGACCACCAATGTAAGGAACATTCTTCCCAATGATCCCCAATGTAAGGAACATTCTTCCCATTGACCACCAATGTAAGGAGCATTCTACCCACTGACCACCAATGTAAGGAGCATTCTTCCCAATGATCCCCAATGTAAGGAACATTCTTCCCACTGATCACCAATGTAAGGAGCATTCTTCTCACTGATCACCAATGTAAGGAACATTCTTCCCACTGACCACCAATGTAAGGAGCATTCTTCCCACTGATCACCAATGTAAGGAACATTCTTCCCACTGATCACCAATGTAAGGAACATTCTTCCCACTGATCACCAATGTAAGGAGCATTCTTCCCACTGATCACCAATGTAAGGGACATTTTTCCCACTGATCACCAATGTAAGGGGGCATTCTTCCCACTGATCACCAATGTAAGGGGGCATTCTTCCCACTGATCACCAATGTAAGGGGGCATTCTTCCCACTGATCACCAATGTAAGGAGCATTCTTCCCAATAACCACCAATGTAAGGAGCATTCTTCTCACTGATCACCATTGTAAGGAGCATTCTTCTCACTGATCACCAATGTAAGGAACATTCTTCTCACTGACCACCAATGTAAGATGCATTCTTCCCACTGATCACCAATGTAAGGAACATTCTTCCCACTGATCACCAATGTAAGGAACATTCTTCCCACTGATCACCAATGTAAGGAGCATTCTTCCCACTGATCACCAATGTAAGGAGCATTCTTCCCACTGATCACCAATGTAAGGAGCATTCTTCCCACTGATCACCAATGTAAGGAACATTCTTCCCACTGATCACCAATGTAAGGAACATTCTTCTCACTGATCACCAATGTAAGGAGCATTCTTCCCACTGACCACCAATGTAAGGAACATTCTTCTCACTGATCACCAATGTAAGGAGCATTCTTCTCACTGATCACCAATGTAAGGAACATTCTTCTCACTGACCACCAATGTAAGGAGCATTCTTCCCACTGATCACCAATGTAAGGAACATTCTTCCCACTGATCACCAATGTAAGGAGCATTCTTCCCACTGATCACCAATGTAAGGAACATTCTTCCCACTGATCACCAATGTAAGGAGCATTCTTCCCACTGATCACCAATGTAAGGAGCATTCTTCCCAATTTTTCTTTATTAAAAGTCTTGCAATCAATAAGCATAAAATCACAATATATAAATATATACATATTTACATAAATTAAAATAAATATAGCAAAACTGCTCTCAAAACAAAAAAATACTTTACAGCAATAACATAAATCCTATTACAACTCACACCATTACACCAGACATCAAACTTGTGAGGTTAAGAAACAATCCCGCACCTATTATGCATGCAGGCCTTCTTCAAAAAGAAGATATTAACCAACAAAAGCTAAGGGAGTGAAAGAAACAGAAAAAGAAAAGAGCTCCTCACCCAGAGATGGCCAGTTCACCAAAGGCAGGTCTGATATTCCTCCACGCCCTTATCCAGACTGCCCGAGGCTCCCTGCCCTTCTCAATACCCCGAATTTTCCCAACCTCACCCAGAATATCGTGCACCACCACCTCAACAGAGAGGACTTTCTTCCGCAGGGTAATCTGGCACCGTGCATTCCATGTGAAGTAACGGACAACTATACTAACTAAAAACAGTGCACCACCACCTCAACAGAGAGGACTTTCTTCCGCAGGGTAATCTGGCACCGTGCATTCCATGTGAAGTAACGGACAACTATACTAACTAAAAACAGTGTATCCAAATCAAAATCCCAGTGAGTCGGGAATGCCCCATACACCCACTCCGCATAACTCATGCGATAGAAAAAGGGGATGCCTAGAGCCCTCCCCACCCTTTTATACACCTCTATGTTAAAGGGACACTGGAGCAAAAAGTGGTCCATAGACTCCACTTTAACAACACACTCCGCTCTAGGACAATCCCGATCATCCACAGGGCGATGCTTCAAGTTCCCTCTCACATAGAGCCTTCCATGGAAGGCGAGCCAGGCTTGATCCCTAAACTTCAAGGGGATTCTTTCTAAATTGATTAAACGCAACCCCTCCCTCATTACAGAGCCTGGGCAATCCCTTAAGGCCAGTGACACACTGAAAGCAGAGCTCAAAATCCTCTTCTCCAGAAGCTTCCTGGGGAGGGACTTGATATCCTCCACTGTCACCTGCCACTGCCGAAGTATTTTCAGACATGGGGCAACATAAGCCGGGAGCCTGCCATGTCGGACTCTCAGACTTTTCACTGGCCCGCCATCTTCCCAGCATCGCAGAAAAGGCCTAAAACAAGATTGAAAAATACCCACCCATCCCGGCGGGTTCTCTGCTAGCATGTTACCAAGATTGTACTTCAAGAACAGCAGAGAAAAGAAAACTATTGGGTTGACCATTCCTAGGCCACCCTCCCGCCTAGACAGGTAAGTTACATTGCGTTTGATCAGGTTCAGCCTACTTCCCCATAACAGTTGGAAAAAACAGCTGTACACCCTTGCATAGAGAGATACTGGCAAGATACAGACGAAGCTGACATATAAAAAAAATTGGGACCAGGTACGTTTTGATCAAGTCAACCCTCTCCCTCAATGAAAGCTTCCATTTCTTCCAGCTGGCTACTTTGGCATTGGCACACACCAACCTGCTTTCCCAATTTCGATGACCATAGTCACCAGGACCAAATTTGATGCCTAACACTTTAATTTCCTGCTGGGGCTCTGGGAAGGCATCCGGAAGTTCGAAGCTTTCACCTTCCTCACCCATCCAGAAAACTTCACTCTTTTCATGGTTGACTTTAGAACCAGAAGCCTCCGTGTACTGCTCTATCATAGAGACCACCTCCTGCGCCTCCTCCGTTCCAGAGACAATAACAGACACATCATCGGCATAGGCCACGACCTTCAAAGGTGGCACACCAGCAATGCCCAAAGGCACCCCGCACAAAGATCCACTCTCTAGCCTTCTTATGAAGGGGTCGATTGCGAATACATATAACAGGGGGCTCAGAGGACATCCCTGGCGCACACCAGAGCCAACCTCAAAAGGCCGTCCAACCCAACCATTAACCAGTGGGAAGCTCTCAGCCCCTTTATATAATGTCTTCAGCCAATCTATAAAGCTCCCCTGCAGGCCGTATCTACCAAGTAGCAAATACAGGTACTCGTGATTGACTCTATCAAAAGCCTTCGCCTGATCCAATGCCAGCAAGTACTTTCTCCATCCAGCAGCCCTGCATCGCTCCAAAGCCTCCCGGACAGCTAAAACCGCTGAAAAGGTACTTCTACCTTGGACCGAGCAGTGCTGATGACTGGACAACAAATCGCCTGCCACTGACGACAAGCGCCAAAAAAGAATCTTCGCCAAGATCTTTCTATCAACATTGAGAAGACTGATGGGGCGCCAGTTCTCAATCATTGAGGGGTCTTTACCTTTTGACAGAAGAATCACAGCGGATTGCCTCATGGAGGGAGGGAGCGAACCCTCTTCTAGACAGCTGTTATAAACCTCCGCTAAAAAGGGAGCCAGAATGGACTTAAAACACTTGTAGAATTCAGCTGTCAACCCATCTGGCCCAGGCGATTTTTTGGTAGCCAGCTTCTCTATAGCATGAACTACCTCATCCACTGAAATTGGTTCTGTCAAATCCATCAAAGGCAATGTACCATTTCCCAATCCTGGAGTAGAATCCAGAAAGCTTTCCATCTTGTCACGACAAAGGTCCTTTCTTCCTAGAAGGTCTGCATAATATGATCTGAAGATTTCCAGGATCCCTGATCTGGACTTCACCAGGGAACCCGTACTATCCCTCAGGCCTATGACCGTCTTAACTGCTATGCCTTGCTTACAGTTCTGGTAAGGATCAGGCGAGTGATATTTTCCATAATCCCTCTCCAGAACCAAGGAGGCATGCCGGTCGTATTGACACTTTCTAAGAAGAAACTTCACCTCAGAGATCTCCCCTGGATCTCCTCTATACGAGACAAGACGATCAAGCTTCCTCCGCAAATGCTGGTAGGCAATGTACATACCAAGCTGCTTCTTCTTACTTATGGCCTTGAAAAGTCCAATCGCCCTTTGTTTCACAAGTTCCCACCACTCTGACTTACTGCTGCAAAAGTCCAGAATAGAAACCTGTGCCTGGAAAAAATCCTCAAAGGATTGTCTTACCTCTACGTCTTCCAGGAGAGCCGAATTCAGTTTCCAGGTACCCCTTCCCCTGGGTGGAGTGTCCGAGGCATTCAGAGTCACAGACAGCATACAGTGGTCAGAGAACTCCACCGCCCTCAACTCAGGAGGCGAGAAAGCAGAGTTCTCCTTTAAAAAAAAAACTATCTATCCTACTCTGACTATTCCCTCTCTGAAATGTGAATCCCGTGCTGCCAGGGCAGTGCTTAATATGCACATCTACCAGGCCTGCTTGTCTCACCATATCTCTAAGAAAAACGCTATCGTACGCCAGCCTGTCTATGGAGCCTCTCCTGTCTTCAGGCCTAATTATGGTGTTAAAATCACCTCCAAAGACAACCTGCTGGGACGTAAAAAGGAAGGGCTTGATCTCTGTGAGGAGGCATTTCCTGCCCCATCTTGACTGCGGTCCATAGATATTGATCAAACGCAGGTCCTGCCCCCTAACAGAGACGTCCAAGACCATGCATCTCCCAATCTCTACCTCGATTACCCGCCGGCACGTTACCATATCGGTTTTAAAAAAGACCGCAACTCCGCTGCAGGGCTCAGCCGCAAGAGACCAAAAGGAGGGACCGCATCTCCACTCCCTTTTTGCTAGATGGACATCGGCCAAAGTATTGAGCCAGGTCTCTTGCAAAAATAAAATCTCGGCATCAAACTCGCTGAGCAAAAATAAGGCAATATCACGAGCTCTTGCAGATTTAATGCTGGCGACATTAATGGTCGCCACCTTTATCGGAGTGGGAACTGCCATCAGGATGATTGGGGTAGTCGTTTCTTAACCTTTGCCACACTCTCATCACCAGAAACAGCTCTCTTCAAACTATGCGACTCCCCCTCATCCATGGATGATAAAGAAAAAGATAAATCAGACATCCCATCACCTGGCAAAACTGAAAAAGGGTTACAAAGAGGAACCCCTCCTGGGTCCGACTCTGAGGAAGAAATAACTACTTTATTTGTCTTCCTCTTCTTCTTTTTCTTCCTCCTAAATGTCTCCCACCCCTCATCATCCGAATCCCCCCCAACAGAGGGTGAGACATGGGATATGGACACCCTTCCATCAGCCCCACATTCCCCTGACCACGTTTGCGCTGCCGAGGGACAGGGACTGGAGGCTGAGAAGGAAGGTCCGCTAAACCTGCCCCCCCAGCAGCTTCCGCTAGCCTGGAGGATCTACGTACAGCAGGAATAGGGACCACCACATGGGGGACAGACTTAGGGACCACATCACTAGAGGGAACAGAATATGAAGCAACAGATGGAACTGACACAGAAGGGACAGACTCAGGGACCACATTACCAGGGGAAACAGAACCTGAAACAGATGGAACAGACACAGGAGGGGCAGACTCAGGGACAACATTACCAGGGGAAACAGAATCCAAAACAACAGATGGAACAGACACATGGGGGACAACAACAGTAACAGCGGCCTCATCCTCCTTATCCAGCCTCTGCAGCTCAGCCTCCAATCCTGGCAAGTTATGTAATGCCTCCGGACACTTACTATAAGGATGGCCAAGCTTTTGGCACAGATTGCACCGAATTTGGGTACAATCCTTTGCCAAATGGTCCAGATCCTGGCATAGCGAACACTTTTTACGGGTGCAGGTAGAGGCAAAATGACCCTTTTCACCACACTTATTACAGACTTTGGGCTGTCCCTGGTAGAATATAGTCAGCCGATCTCTTCCCAGAAAAGCTGAACAGGGCAGATGTTGGACTACATTGCCCAGCACCCCCAATTTTAGCGACACTGTCCAGGCCCCTGTCCATATCCCATGTTCATCCAGGACCTTCCGCAGTGGAGTGAGGACCTCACCATATCGGCGTAGCCATACTATCAAATCAGCCTCTGGTATGGATTCATTGCGCACCAGGATGGTCACCGATTTTATCAGAGGCTGCCTGGAAATCACCTTTGGCACCAAACCACTCCACTGCGGAAGGCCCTGGCACCTCCTATGTCGCTCCCAGAATAAATCCAACCCCTCAGGTTTTACAAAAGATAAATCAAATTCATAACTCCCCACTGGGCAAATCAAAGCAAAAATATCCACAGCTTTAAACCCCATTTCCAAAACCAACTCAGCCACCCTCCCCCTCACTGGTGGGGTCCCCTCCCCCTCCCACTTGAACTGAACCACATTCCTCCTCCTATACCCACTACCAATCCCACCACCAAACTTCCCTATATTGTGACCACCAATATTTACAGCATTCCCCCCACCCTCCTTGGTGCGACTCCCCAAAACAGATGCATAACTCCCCATATTCCTCCCAGCAGAAGAGACATTTGTTTGTTTTGAACTGTCTGAGACATCTCTAGCAGATATCGATTGTGCAGACCAAATCTGTACAATCGACAAGTCTTTCCTCTGAGCAGAGAGAGAAATGTCATTTTTGTTTTTCCCAGCAGTATTAACCCCTCCACCATCACCACCCACCACATTCATTGTTTTATCATGACTGTCATTGTTAATACTTGCTGGTATATTCACATGTCCTGCAGTCTTCCCAGCAGTGTCAGTTCCCACTGCTGTGCTGGTGGAATCTTCAGCTGGCCTGTTCTCTTCCATCAGGACAGAACCTTCTGCAGAGGACAGTGCAGGCTGGACTGACACATCCATGGCTTCCATTGCACATGGTGCAGTATTCTGACCCCCTCCCCCACCAGCATCAATCAGCTCTGCTGGAACACAGAGAGGTTCAGGTGAGGCAATCACATTGCAGGTGTCAGACACAGTGTGTGAAACAGCAAACTTGATAGAGGGACTACAGGTCTCAGCACATGCAGGTGCAGCAACATCCATGTTCAGGGGGTTTGGTGCAGGTTCATCCTCATTCCCTGGCTGATTCTTCTGCACATCCACAGGGACCTCTGATGGGTCATCACAAATGGTAAACTTGCCTCCTCTCAGGGGGGATTCCATCCGCTGGATGAAGGTCAGGGTGGCATTCTCACTCTCAACCCCCTGGCTGGTTGCCGCCGGCGATTCCAAGGCCTTACATGGGGGGAGAGGAGCAGAGGCAGATGGACCCGGGTCATCCATATGCTGAGGCTGATCCACAGAACATGCTGAGGACTGGCTGACAAATCTCCTCTCATTTTCAAATTTTTCTTTAAATGCTCCACTTTTTTCTTTTAGTTTTTGCAACAATAAAATTTGCTGCTTCACTTTTCTTCCAGTTCCTGTAGCTCAGGCTTCATGGCGGTGCGATTCTTACTCCAGGCCTGGAAGTATTTGGCTTTGAAGTTCTTAAGCTCGGCTTTCAAAACCTTCAGCTTCTCCTCCGCTCTCCCAATCGCCCTAAAGCGATTAACAACCTTAAGGCTGAAGACACTGGCATCCACACCAGGGCCCGGACCCACAGACAGATCCTCCACCTCCTCCTCACTGGGCCCCGTGTCATCAGGGGGATCCATCTCAGGGCCTCCCCCAGGATCAGGCATTATTCCTGGGCCAAGCTAGCAGGCAAGGCCCAGACTTGAAAAATGGGTGGTTCTCACAGAGAGCTTTTTGGGTGTGTCCTCCTCCTTCCCACTGATCACCAATGTAAGGAGCATTCTTCCCACTGACCACCAATGTAAGGAGCATTCTTCTCACTGACCACCAATGTAAGGAGCATTCTTCTCACTGACCACCAATGTAAGGAACATTCTTCCCACTGATCACCAATGTAAGGAACATTCTTCCCACTGATCACCAATGTAAGGAGCATTCTTCCCACTGATCACCAATGTAAGGAACATTCTTCCCACTGATCACCAATGTAAGGAGCATTCTTCTCACTGACCACCAATGTAAGGAGCATTCTTCTCACTGACCACCAATGTAAGGAGCATTCTTCTCACTGACCACCAATGTAAGGAACATTCTTCCCAATTTTTTTTTATTAAAAGTCTTGCAATCAATAAGCATAAAATCACAATATATAAATATACATAAATATATACATATTTACATAAATTAAAATAAATATAGCAAATCTGCTCTCAAACCAAAAAAATACTTTACAGCAATAACATAAATCCTATTACGACTCACACCATTACACCAGACATCAAACTTGTGAGGTTAAGAAACAATCCCGCACCTATTATGCATGCAGCCCTTCTTCAAAAAGAAGATATTAACCAACAAAAGCTAAGGGAGTGAAAGAACCAGAAAAAGAAAAGAGCTCCTCACCCAGAGATGGGCAGTTCACCAAAGGCAGGTCTGATATTCCTCCACGCCCTCATCCAGACTGCCCGAGGCTCCCTGCCCTTCTCAAGACCCCGAATTTTCCCAACCTCACCCAGAATATCGTGCACCACAACCTCAACAGAGAGTACTTTCTTCCGCAGGGTAATCTGGCACCGTGCATTCCATGTGAAGTAACGGACAACTATACTAACTAAAAACAGTGTATCCAAGTCAAAATCCCAGTGAGTCGGGAATGCCCAATACACACACTCCGCATAACTCATGCGATAGAAAAAGGGGATGCCTAGAGCCCTCCCCACCATTTTATACACCTCTATGTTAAAGGGACACTGCAGCAAAAAGTGGTCCATAGACTCCACTTTACCAACACACTCCGCTCTAGGACAATCCCGATCATCCACAGGGCGATGCTTCAAGTTCCCTCTCACATAGAGCCTTCGATGGAAGGCGAGCCAGGCTTGATCCCTAAACTTCAAGGGGATTCTTTCTAAATTGATTAAACGCAACCCCTCCCTCATTACAGAGCCTGGGCAATCCCTTAAGGCCAGTGACACACTGAAAGCAGAACCCAAAATCCTCTTCTCAAGAAGCTTCCTGGGAAAGGGACTTGATATCCTCCACTGTCACCTGCCACTGCCAAAGTATTTTCAGACACGGGGCAACATAAGCCGGGAGCTTGCCATGTCGGACTCTCAGACTTTTCACTGGCCCGCCATCTTCCCAGGATCGCAGAAAAGGCCTAAAACAAGATTGAAAAATACCCACCCATCCCGGCGGGTTCTCTGCTAGCATGTTACCAAGATTGTACTTTAAAAACAGCAGAGAAAAGAAAACTATTGGGTTGACCATTCCTAGGCCACCCTCCCGCCTAGACAGGTAAGTTACATTGCGTTTGATCAGGTTCAGCCTACTTCCCCATAACAGTTGGAAAAAGCAGCTGTACACCCTTGCATAGAGAGATACTGGAAAGATACAGACGAAGCTGACATATAAAAAAATTGGGACCAGGTACGTTTTGATCAAGTCAACCCTCTCCCTCAATGAAAGCTTCCATTTCTTCCAGCTTGCTACTTTGGCATTGGCACACACCAACCTGCTTTCCCAATTTCGATGACCATAGTCACCAGGACCAAATTTGATGCCCAACACTTTAATTTCCTGCTGGGGCTCTGGGAAGGCATCCGGAAGTTCGAAGCTTTCACCTTCCTCACCCATCCAGAAAACGTCACTCTTTTCATGGTTGACTTTAGAACCAGAAGCCTCCGTGTACTGCTCTATCATAGAGACCACCTCCTGCGCCTCCTCTGTTCCAGAGACAATAACAGACACATCATCGGCATAGGCCACGACCTTCAAAGGTGGCACACCAGCAATGCCCAAAGGCACCCCGCACAAAGATCCACACTCTAGCCTTCTTATGAAGGGGTCGATTGCGAATACATATAACAGGGGGCTCAGAGGACATCCCTGGCGCACACCAGAGCCAACCTCAAAAGGCCGTCCAACCCAACCATTAACCAGTGGGAAGCTCTCAGCCCCTCTATATAATGTCTTCAGCCAATCTATAAAGCTCCCCTGCAGGCCGTATCTACCAAGTAGCAAATACAGGTACTCGTGATTGACTCTATCAAAAGCCTTCGCCTGATCCAATGCCAGCAAGTACTTTCTCCATCCAGCAGCCCTGCATCGTTCCAAAGCCTCCCGGACAGCTAAAACCGCTGAAAAGGTACTTCTACCTTGGACCGAGCAGTGTTGATGACTGGACAACAAATCGCCTGCCACTGACGACAAGCGCCAAAAAAGAATCTTCGCCAAGATCTTTCTATCAACATTGAGAAGACTGATGGGGCGCCAGTTCTCAATCATTGAGGGGTCTTTACCTTTTGACAGAAGAATCACAGCGGATTGCCTCATGGAGGGAGAGAGCGAACCCTCTTCTAGACAGCTGTTATAAACCTCCGCTAAAAGGGAGCCAGAATGGACTTAAAACACTTGTAGAATTCAGCTGTCAACCCATCTGGCCCAGGCGATTTTTTGGTAGCCAGCTTCTCTATAGCATGAACTACCTCATCCACTGAAATTGGTTCTGTCAAATCCATCAAAGGCAATGTACCATTTCCCAATCCTGGAGTAGAATCCAGAAAGCTTTCCATCTTGTCCAGACAAAGGTCCTTTCTTCCCAGAAGGTCTGCATAATATGATCTGAAGATTTCCAGGATCCCTAATCTGGACTTCACCAGGGAACCCGTACTATCCCTCAGGCTTATGACCGCCTTAACTGCTATGCCTTGCTTACAGTTCTGGTAAGGATCAGGCGAGTGATATTTTCCATAATCCCTCTCCAGAACCAAGGAGGCATGCCGGTCGTATTGACACTTTCTAAGAAGAAACTTCACCTCAGAGATCTCCCCTGGATCTCCTCTATACGAGACAAGACGATCAAGCTTCCTCCGCAAATGCTGGTAGGCAATGTACATACCAAGCTGCTTCTTCTTACTTATGGCCTTGAAAAGTCCAATCGCCATTTGTTTCACAAGTTCCCACCACTCTGACTTACTGCTGCAAAAGTCCAGAATAGAAACCTGTGCCTGAAAAAAATCCTCAAAGGATTGTCTTACCTCTACATCTTCCAGGAGAGCCGAATTCAGTTTCCAGGTACCCCTTCCCCTGGGTGGAGTGTCCGAGGCATTCAGAGTCACAGACAGCATACAGTGGTCAGAGAACTCCACCGCCCTCAACTCAGGAGGCGAGAAAGCAGAGTTCTCCTTTAAAAAAAACTATCTATCCTACTCTGACTATTCCCTCTCTGAAATGTGAATCCCGTGCTGCCAGGGCAGTGCTTAATATGCACATCTACCAGGCCTGCTTGTCTCACCATATCTCTAAGAAAAACGCTATCGTACGCCAGCCTGTCTATGGAGCCTCTCCTGTCTTCAGGCCTAATTATGGTGTTAAAATCACCTCCAAAGACAACCTGCTGGGACGTAAAAAGGAAGGGCTTGATCTCTGTGAGGAGGCATTTCCTGCCCCATCTTGACTGCGGTCCATAGATATTGATCAAACGCAGGTCCTGCCCCCTAACAGAGACGTCCAAGACCATGCATCTCCCAATCTCTACCTCAATTACCCGCCTGCACGTTACCATATCGGTTTTAAAAAGGACCGCAACTCCGCTGCAGGGCTCAGCCGCAAGAGACCAAAAGGAGGGACCGCATCTCCACTCCCTTTTTGCTAGATGGACATCGGCCAAAGTATTGAGCCAGGTCTCTTGCAAAAATAAAATCTCGGCATCAAACTCGCTGAGCAAAAATAAGGCAATATCATGAGCTCTTGCAGATTTAATGCTGGCGACATTAATGGTCGCCACTAGGGATGAGCTTCGTGTTCGAGTCGAACGTACGTTCGACTCGAACATTGGCTGTTCGTGCGTTCGGCGAACTCCGAACGTTTTGGCCGTTCGCGTCAAAATTCGAGTGACGCGCGCGCGGACCACAATGCACTGCGTTGGCACAGTGCATTGCTGCCCGATGATTGGCCAAGCATGCACTGTGACCCCGCATGCTTGGCCAATCGCAGTGCCGGCAGCGAGGAGAGCCATGATTAGCCACAGGCATCCTGCCTGTGGCCAATCATAGCTCAGGCTGTGTAGTGCACGCCCCACACTATATAAGGCCGCCTTTAAGGCGGCCTCCTGTAGTGTGTTACTTTGCATCTGAAGCAGTGGGTGTTCTGTGTACCTTCAACACAGTACACACCAATCGTTTTTGGCTGATTTCCTATCTTGCTGCTGTGTAGTGGTTGTTGTCTGTGCCCTGACTGCAGTATACACCACTATATTCACCTCACCTATATAGCTAGTGATCTAGCTTTAACCACTTAACAACTGCCCATTGCCGATTAACGGCTTCAGGGCGGTTGTTTAACTCAGAGAGGCCGTTAATTAACGGCCTCCCAGAATTCTGCTCTCGCGTGCCCCGAGGTGTGCGCACTCGAGAGCATCCGTGACCGCCGGGTCCATAGGACCCGGCGCATCACGGTAAACGGCCGCTCGTAGCGGCCGTTTACCACGTGATTGCTCCGTCAAATGACGGAGTGATCACTTGGAAACAAACCGGCGTCATGTTATGACGCCTGTTCCTCCCTCCCCTTTCTGTACCGATCGGTACAGCGGAGGGGAAAGAGATCGGTGTCAGCAGCGATGTGGGCTGCATCTGCAGTGCCCACATCGCTGCTCACCGAATTTAACCCCTCAATTCCCTGCCAATACTCTGCAATACCAGTGCATACTCTGCAGTACCCTGCCATTACTCTGCAGTACCCCGCCATTACTCTGCAGTACCCCGCCATTACTCTGCAGTGCAGTACCCCGCCATTACTCTGCAGTGCAGTACCCTGCCATTACTCTGCAGTGCAGTACCCTGCCATTACTCTGCAGTACCCCGCCATTACTCTGCAGTACCCCGCCATTACTCTGCAGTACCCCGCCATTACTCTGCAGTGCAGTACCCCGCCATTACTCTGCAGTGCAGTACCCTGCCATTACTCTGCAGTACCCCGCCATTACTCTGCAGTACCCCGCCATTACTCTGCAGTGCAGTACCCCGCCATTACTCTGCAGTGCAGTACCCTGCCATTACTCTGCAGTACCCCCCATTACTCTGCAGTAACCCCCATTACTCTGCAGTACCCCCCAATACTCTGCAGTACCCGCCATTACTCTGCAGTACCCCCAATACTCTGCAGTACCCTGCTATTACTCTGTAGTACCCCGCCAATACTCCGCCAATACTCTGTAATACCCTGCCATAAATTGCCATACCCAGCCATACTCAGAGATACCCAGCCATACTCGGTGATACCCTGAAATACCCAGCCATAGACGCCCCCCACCCCTCACCGCCCTCCGGTGCTTCTACCAACTCGCCAGTACGATCAAAGCCAGAATCTTTTTTTTATTTTTTATTTCAGGCTTCCCAGCCTAGAGGTGAGATGTGGGGTCATATTGACCCCCCAGATTTCACTGTAAAGAGGACCTGTCACCCCATATTCCTATTACAAGGGATGTTTACATTTCTTGTAATAGGAATAAAAGTGATCAAAAATATATTTTTGGGAAAAAAAATGTCAAACTAAAATAAATAAAGTAAAATGAACAATAAAAAAATAAAATAAAAATTAAAGCGTCCATGTCCCCATGTGCTCGCATGTGCCACACATGTGAGGTATCGCCGAGAATGTTAGAGCGAGAGCAATAATTCTAGTCCTAGACCTCCTCTGCAACTCAAAACATGTAACCAGTAAAAAAATATTTAAAGCGTCGCCTATGGGGATTTATTAAGTAGCGACGTTTGGCGCCATTCCACGGGCATGTGCAATTTTGAAGAGTGACATGTTTGATATCTATTTACTCAGCATAACTTCATCTTTCACTTTATGCAAACATTGGGCTAACAAGTGGTTAATAATAGAGCTTGCAGTCAGTAGTGTTAGGAGATAGTGCGTGCTGTCTGCGTGCTCTGTACCCAGTACATACCGCTATAATATAGGGCAGGCCCCTACTTTCAAACATCCAACTTGCAAACATCTCCTACTTGCAAACGCAAGGAGACAGCAGCAAGTGAGATGAAAAAAGATGGACGACAAAACAAATTATACAGGGGTGATAACCCTTCCCTATGTTTTCCAAAAAGCTTAAAGATAGTTTTTTGGACTGGAGCTACACTTTAAAAATGTACCGGTTGAAAATGACAAACAGATTCAACTTAACACAACAAACCTACACAGTCCCTGTCTTGTTTGCACCGCCTGTATACTGCTGTTCTGAGTATATAGGGCCTGGGGGCCACACGCATTTCCTTTTTTTAATATGGGTACGGGGTTCCCCTTAATATGCGTACAAGACCCAAATAGGCTGGTAATGGGCAGGGAGGGCTACCCATGCCATTTTTCTCAATGATTTTCAACCATATTGCAGGAACCAGATATAACATTAAAACCGCAAGCAGTTTTAAATGGTGTTATTTCCGTTTAATGTCATTTTGTGCAGGGACTGTTCTAAACACGGGAAACACGTGGCACTTCACAGGCATACTACAGACACCCCGCAGGCACCATATTTAAAGGAATATTTCACTTTTTTTTTTCACTTTAATCGTCATTAAAATCAGTGCTCCCGCCAAAACGGTAGTTTTTAAAACTTTTTTTTGCAGTGACCCATGTCCCCTGAGGCAGGAGGCAGGTCGCCAAACCCTTTTTAGGACACTATCTTGCATATTAGCCGTTAAAATTAGCACTTTCCAATTCGAACGTTCGAGTCCCATAGACTTCAATGGGGTTCTAACGTTCGTACCGAACGCGGGGGTCGTTCGCAAGTTCTGGTGCGAACCGAACCGGGGGGTGTTCGGCTCATCCCTAGTCGCCACCTTTATCGGAGTGGGAACTGCCATCAGGATGATTGGGGTAGTCGTTTCTTAACCTTTGCCACACACTCATCACCAGAAACAGCTCTCTTCAAACTATGTGACTCCCCCTCATCCATGGATGATAAAGAAAAAGATAAATCAGACATCCCATCACCTGGCAAAACTGAAAAAGGGTTACCAAGAGGAACCCCTCCTGGGTCAGACTCTGAGGAAGAAATAACTACTTTATTTGTCTTCCTCTTCTTCTTTTTCTTCCTCCTAAACGTCTCCCACCCCTCATCATCCGAATCCCCCCCAACAGAGAGTGAGACATGGGATATGGACACCCTTCCATCAGCCCCACCCCCATCCAGCACCCCCACATTCCCCTGACCACGTTTGCGCTGCCGAGGGACAGGGACTGGAGGCTGAGAAGGAAGATCCGCTAAACCTGCTCCCCCAGCAGCTTCCGCTAGCCTGGAGGATCTACGTACAGCAGGAATAGGGACCACCACATGGGGGACAGACTTAGGGACCACATCACTAGAGGGAACAGAATCTGAAGCAACAGAAGGAACTGACACAGGAGGGACAGACTCAGGGACCTCATTACCAGGGGAAACAGAACCTGAAACAGATGGAACAGACACAGGAGGGACAGACTCAGGGACAACATTACCAGGGGAAGCAGAATCCAAAACAACAGATGGAACAGACACAGGGGGGACAACAACAGTTACAGCGGCCTCATCCTCCTTATCCAGCCTCTGCAGCTCAGCCTCCAATCCTGGCAAATTATGTAATGCCTCCGGACACTTACTATAAGGATGGCCAAGCTTTTGGCACAGATTGCACCGAATTTGGGTACAATCCTTTGCCAAATGGTCCAGATCCTGGCATAGCGAACACTTTTTACGGGTGCAGGTAGAGGCAAAATGACCCTTTTCACCACATTTATTACAAACTTTGGGCTGTCCCTGGTAGAATATAGTCAGCCGATCTCTTCCCAGAAAAGCTGAACAGGGCAGATGTTGGACTACATTGCCCAGCACCCCCAATTTTAGCGACACTGTCCAGGCCCCTGTCCATATCCTATGTTCATTCAGGACCTTCCGCAGTGGAGTGAGGACCTCACCATATCGGCGTAGCCATACTATCAAATCAGCCTCTGGTATGGATTCGTTGCGCACCAGGATGGTCACCGATTTTATCAGAGGCTGCCTGGAAATCACCTTTGGCACCAAACCACTCCACTGCGGAAGGCCCTGGCACCTCCTATGTCGCTCCCAAAATAATTCTAGACCCTCAGGTTTTACAAAGGACAAATCAAATTCATAACTTCCCACTGGGCAAATCAAAGCAAAAACATCCACAGCTTTAAACCCCATTTCCAAAATCAACTCAGCCACCCTCCCCCTCACTGGTGGGGTCCCCTCCCCCTCCCACTTGAACTGAACCACATTCCTCCTCCTATACCCACCACCAAACTTCCCCAAATTGTGACCACCAATATTTACAGCATTCCCCCCACCCTCCTTGGTGCGACTCCCCAAAACAGATGCATAACTCCCCATATTCCTCCCAACAGAAGAGACATTTGTTTGTTTTGAACTGTCCGAGACATTTCTAGCAGATATCGATTGTACAGATTTGGTCTGTACAATCGATGAGTCTTTCCTCTGCTGAGCAGAGGGAGGAATGTCATTTTTATTTTGCCCAGCAATATTAACCCCTCCACCACCACCCACCACATTCACTGCCTTATCAATATTATTACTGTCATTATTTCCTGGCACATTCATAAATCCTGCCGTGTACTCAGTCACTGCTGTCCCCATACATACTTCACCTCCAGGCCGACTCTTCTCCTCCATCAGGACAGGACTATCAGCTGAGCAGGGTGAATGTTGTTCTAATACAACAGGTGAATCACTGCAGGAGACTTCCATGGCAGTCTCCACTTCACATGCTGCACTGTGCAGATCCCCTCCCCCACCTGCATCAATCAGCCCAGGTGAAGGAGAAACAGGCTCTCTGGAGCTGGCAGCCATCTTGCTTGTAGGACTACAGGTCTCAGCAAAATCCATGCGTGGGGTGCATGGTGGAGATCCATCCACATGGTGGGCTGATGACACCTCTGCCAGGGGCTCTCCCTCCATGTCTGCAGAGGGTTTCTCCACAGCAGAAACTCCATCAGGCAGCTGTTTGCAGATCTCTTTCCCTCTCTGTTCCTCAGCCGGGACACCATCCACTACAGCAGGTAGGGCAGACATGTTGGATGGAGGCTGTACAGCGCACTGGGATCCCTCCACCAGTGCTGGCTCTGCCGATCTGTAATCCCTCCGTTAATTATCAGGGACCTCCGATGGCTCACCAACAGACCCGTCTGCCCTCAGGGGTGACTCCATCTGCTGGATGAACTGCAGGGTGCCATGTTGACTCTCAACCCCCTGGCTGGTTGCCGCTGGTGATTCCCCAGCCTGACATGGGGGGAGAGGTGCAGAGACAGATTAAGCCGGGTTGTCTGTTACCTGCGGCTGCTGATCCACAGAACTCACCGATGCCTGGCTGGAAAATCTCCTCTCGTTTTTAAATTTTTCTGAAAAAGCTCCACTTCTGTCTTTCAATTTATTCAAAAATAAAGATTGTTTCTTTACCTTCTCCTCCAGCTGCTGCAACTCTGGCTTCATGGCCAAACGGTTTTTACTCCAGGCCTGGAAATACTTAGTCTTGAAGTTTTTATGTTCAGATTTTAAACATTTAAGTTTCTCCTCAGCCCTTCCGATTGCCCGAAAACGGTCAACAATCTTCTGTCTGTAGACATCCACGTTCTCAGCAGGGCCTGGACCCACAGACAGATCCTCCACCTCCTCCTCCTCACTAGGCCCCGTATCATCAGGGGAATCCATCCCAGGGCCTCCCCCAGGATCAGGCATTATTCCTGGGCCGAGCTAGCAGGCAAGACCCAGGCTTGAAAAAAGGTGTGGTTCTCAAAGAGCTCCTTGGGTGTGTCCTCCTCCTCCTTCCCACTGATCACCAATGTAAGGAGCATTCTTCCCACTGACCACCAATGTAAGGAGCATTCTTCCCACTGACCACCAATGTAAGGAACATTCTTCCCACTGATCACCAATGTAAGGAGCATTCTTCCCACTGACCACCAATGTAAGGAGCATTCTTCCCACTGATCACCAATGTAAGGAGCATTCTTCCCACTGACCACCAATGTAAGGAGCATTCTTCTCACTGACCACCAATGTAAGGAGCATTCTTCCAACTGATCACCAATGTAAGGAATATTCTTCCCACTAACCACCAATGTAAGGAACATTCTTCCCACTGATCACCAATGTAAGGGGCATTCTTCTCACTGATCACCAATGTAAGGAGCATTCTTCCCACTGATCACCAATGTAAGGAGCATTCTTCCCACTGACCACCAATGTAAGGAACATTCTTCCTACTGATAACCAATGTAAGGAACATTCTTCCCACTGACCACCAATGTAAGGAGCATTCTTCTCACTGACCACCAATGTAAGGAACATTCTTCCCACTGACCACCAATGTAAGGAGCATTCCCACTGTCCAAAAGTGTAAGTGGCATTCCCACTGACCCCCAATTAAATAATTTTAGGTTCTCTGAGACCTGAAGATTTTTTCAAGGGTTCTCTGGGGTAAAACGGTTGAGAAAAGCTGCTTTATCGTATTGTATCCAGTAAAGGCCACCACTGCTATATACAATAAATTGTTCTTTGGAAACAAAAACAATTAGAAAACAAGAAACAGACGGTGCTAAGCTCTCTATTTCGTGTCAGTTTATAACTGAATAACATATCAAAAAGATTGTGGAGAAAGAGTACAGCGAAATCCTAGCGCCTCTATAAAAGGTCACGCATTCATAATAATAACAACAACACACTCAGCAGACATTCCCAAACAATACAGAAAGTACACATAATGGATCCGCTGCTTCATCTTTGGCAGAATGCTCGAAGTATAACATCATGTCAACAGAACTGCTCTTAAAAACGTATCTAATGGTATAACGGAGGCTTAAGGGCGTAAAATAAAGTTTTCTGCAGAAGAAGCATCTGCCAAGAGGAACATCCATAGCGATTATTTTATCAATATTAAGCTGAAGATGAATTCAACTGGTTCAGATGACCCTCAAGTACTTGATGGCCCTTGATGGGCAGACTCAATGGACTACTCGGTCTTTTTCTGACATCACTCTTCTATGTTTCTATTTCTTTTTTCTTCACCTTCAATACGTAATTGGTATTTTCAAATATAGGGGGTTATTTACGAAAGCCAAATCCACTTTGCACTATAAGTGGAAACTACAAGTGCGAAGTGCACTTGAAAATGCACCGAAAGTGCACTTGGAAGTGAAGTCTCTGTAGATCCGAGGGGGACATGCAAGGAAAATAAAAAAACAGCATTTTAGCTTGCACACGATTGGATGCTAAAATCCCTCATTTCAGATCTACCCCTCAGATTTACAGCGACTGCACTTCAGTGCAATTTCAAATGCACTCTGAATGGGGGTTGTTACTTCGTAAAAAAAAAACAAAAAAACCCATAGTATTGTAGTTTAGGGCCAGAATTTTTCCATTATTCTAAAGGGATTCTTCTGTAAATAAAGTATAACTGAAGTATAACTAAAGACAAAAAACGTTTTCTTTTTTTTAGATTTAGATAGAGTGGCGAGGGATTAGAAACCCTGTCAGATTTTTATTGCTGAATAAAAATCCATCCAGCCCCAGATCCAAGTAACGTCAGGAGTGCATGGCTAATGGTGATACTGTATTATAGCTCAAACAACAGTAAAATGCAGCACTTCATGCCAAACCAACAAACTCCATGCCAAACCAAACCTCAAAGAAATGATTGAGGTTACACCCTAAAAGGCAGAGATACGAGTGAAGAATACATACCGTATTTATCGGCGTATAACACACACTTTTCTCCCCTTAAAATCAGGGGAAAATCGCACGTGCGTGTTATACGACGATCCTCCGCGATTTCTGAGCGATTTTGAGCCTCTGGGCGGCTTTCAGCCGCCTTCGGCATTCTCAGCGGCTTTCGCCCGCCTTCGGCCCTTGTCGGAAAACCGCCGAGAGTGGCTAAAAGCCGCCGAGAACGGCCGGAGGCGGCCCAGAACTACTGGGCGCCGCTGAGATACACAGGACATCTCAGCGGCGCCATTTAAAAAAAATAAAATTTGCAATCAACACTGACAAGGGGACAACGATGCACAAGGCTGCAATGATGGACAGGCTACATGACAAGGCTGCAATGATGGACAGGCTGCATGACAAGGCTGCAATGATGGACAGGCTGCAGGACAAGGCTGCAATGATGGACAGGCTGCAATGATGGACAGGCTGCATGACAAGGCTGCAATGATGGACAGGCTGCAGGACAAGGCTGCAATGATGGACAGGCTGCAATGATGGACAGGCTGCAGGACAAGGCTGCAATGATGGACAGGCTACATGACAAGGCTGCAATGATGGACAGGCTGCAATGATGGACAGGCTGCATGACAAGGCTGCAATGATGGACAGGCTGCAGGACAAGGCTGCAATGATGGACAGGCTGCAGGACATGGCTGCAATGATGGACAGGCTGCAATGATGGACAGGCTGCAGGACAAGGCTGCAATGATGGACAGGCTACATGACAAGGCTGCAATGATGGACAGGCTGCAATGATGGACAGGCTGCATGACAAGGCTGCAATGATGGACAGGCTGCAGGACAAGGCTGCAATGATGGACAGGCTGCATGACAAGGCTGCAAATGACACTGACAAGGGTGCAATGATGGACAAGGCTTCAGATGGACACTGATAAGGCTGCATTGATGGGCATTTAAATGTAAGTTTTTTTTCCTTAAATTTCCCTCCTAAAAGTTTTTTCCTTAAAATTCCCTCCTAAACTTGGGGTGCGTGTTATATGCCGACGCTTGTTATACGCCGATAAATATGGCAATTCACCTGTGAGCAAGGTGCAGCGTGGAGTGGGGAGCAGTAAACACACCAACACAAGTTAGGCAATAATCATACTGTACAGGTGCATCAAACGTTTATTTATTTCAGTAATTCAAATCAAAAAGTGAAACTTATATATTATATAGAATTATTACACACAGAGTGATATATTTCAAACATTTCCTTCTTTTACTTTTGATGATTATGGCTTACAGCTTGCGAAAACCCAAAATTCAGTATCTCAGAAAATTTCGGACTTGATAAAACACAGTGGACCAACACCAGACATGGATCCCCAAATCATCACCGACTGTGGAAACTTCACACTGGACCTCATGCAACTTGGATTCTGTGCCTCTCCACCTCCAGACTCTGGGACCTTGATTTCCAAATAAAATGCAAAATTTACTTTCATCCGAAAAGAGGACTTTGGACCACTGAGCAACAGTCCCGTCCTTTTTCTCCTTGGCCCAGGTAAGACACTTCTGACGTTGTCTCTGATTCAGGAGTGGCCTGACACACGGAATGCGACAGTTGTAGCCCATGTCCTGGATACGTCTGTGTGGTGGTGTTAAAGCACTGATGCCAGCTGTAGTCCACTCCTTGTAAATCCCCCAAATTCTTCAATGGCCTTTACACTCCGATGGTTGAAAGCTCTGGACCACAGGTTCGATAGACACAGATGGCTATTGTCACCGTCGTGTTGAATCTTCTATCTGTCTATATCGAACTGTTGTCGCAACGATACGAAAATATAATGGATACGGAAATAAATTATTTTAGAATCTCGGATCTTTCAGATCTTGGATTCTGCGCATTCATTAATGTTTTGTTAAAACGAATGCGAAAATCCCAGAAATTCAAATGAAAATACATTTCGGGCGATAACGAATGCACATGTCTAGTATCCATACTATTTACTGCTTGTGTTAATTCAACAGACACTTATATCTGAAAATCTAAAATTAAAGCTGAAATTTCGTTAAGAAACTATTTTTTCTCTACAGCTCTAGTTACGTTACTTAGGTAACTACTTGCCGACTGCCCACAGTACATTTACATAATTATTTTAATTATTTAATTCCGGGGTTATGGCAGCAGCTACCCTGGTATCATTGTTTTCTGTGGGCGACTCAACATCTACTAGAAGTGATCCCGGTGGCGGTTTCGCCAAGGGATCACTTTAAGAGGAGAGGTGTCCACTTCCACTTTACGGACATTTCCGGGGTTTACCGGAGCCGATGGTAAACCCAGAAGCGACCCGGTCCGTTAGACAGGAAGTCAAGTGAGGGCAAGATGTCCCCACTCGGCTCTATGCCCTTGGAGGACCAGAGCGACCACCGATACCCGATGATTTATTTTTTCTTGTTTTTTACAAAGTGTCAAATTTTTTAGTTTTTTTTGTTTTTGCTTTTAAAGATAAATGAGAGATCTGGGGTCTTTTTGACCCCAGATCCCTCAGTAAAGTGGACCTGTCATGCTTATTCCCATTACAAGGGATGTTTACATTCCTTGTAATAGGAATAAACAGTATCAAAAAATAAATAAAGGGACAGTGTAAAAATAAATAAAAAGTCAAATAAATTAGAAAAAAAACATTTTTAAGCACCTCATCCCTCCGTGCTCACGCACAGAAACAAACGCATACATAAGTTGCACCTGCATATGTAAACGGAGTTTAAACCACACATGTGAGGTATCGTCACGATCATTGGAGCAAGGGCAATAATTCTAGACCTCCTCTGTTCCACTAAAAAGGTAATTGGTAAAAATGTTTGAAGCGCCGCCTATGGAGATTTTAAAGTATTTTAGTTTGTCGCCATTCCACGAGCGTGAGCATTTATGAAGCATGACATGTTTGTTATCTATTTACTCAGTGTAATATCATCTTTCCCATTATACAAAAATATTGGGCTAATTTTACTTTTTAAAATTCATTAAAGTGTATTTCTTCCAAAAATATTGCGTTTGAAAGATTTCTGCGCAAAAAACCTGTGACATAAAATATTGCAATGATCAACGTTTTATTCTCTAGGATCTCGGCTTCAAAAATATATATAATGTTTGGGGGTTTTAAGTAATTTTCTAGCAAAAAATACTGATTTAAACTTGTAAACAAGAAGTTCCCGAAAAGGCCTGGTCAGCAAGTGGGTAATGAAGTACCATAATTATCGGCGTATAACACATCATTTTAAGAGGGAAGTTTCAGGAAAAAAAAACTGTTTAAAAAGAGAGCTTTGAAGGAAAATAAGGGTCACAGTTCCTCAATGCAGCCTCACCAGTGCCCATCTGCAGCCTTACCAGTGCCCATCTGCAGCCTCACCAGTGCCCATCAATGCAACCTCACCAGTACCCATCTGCATCCTCACCATTGCTAATTAATGCAGCCTGCACAGTGCCCATCAGTAGCCCCTCCATTGCCCATCTGCAGCCTCACCATTGCAAACAAATGCAGCCTACACTTTACACATCTGCAGCCTCGCAAGTGGCGGAATACACAGCGCCTCAATCTCCTGTGTACCGGGTGATCAGTCACACACAGTCCCGCCTCCTGTGATAGACAGAACACTGGTCCAATATCGTCCAGTGTCAGGGCTGGCTTAGCCCTTCCTTCTCTGGGCTGGCCGCTCAGCTGTCGGCTAATCGCCAGCTCTCTTCTCTCTCCACAGTTACCAGCTGTTCCTGATGATGCTCGTCTGACCTGCCTACTTAAAGCCTTCCAGCTCACTTCACCCCTGCCTCCGCCTTGGTCACATCACTAGAAACCATCTCCTGTGGTTTGTTTAAAGACTGGCTTGCTGACATCCATTCTGGCTCCTTATCCTGCTTGCTGTTGCTCTACTTGGATCCCTGACTTCTGGCCTGGCTGACTACCCGATCTGGTTACTGGACTCTGGCTATGCTTGACTACGCTTTTTCTATTTAGCTTTTTATTTTTATTAATAAACAAGTGTGATTTAATTGTACTTCTGTCTCAGTCTGATTCATAGTTTCTGACAGCCAGGAGGCAGGACTGTGTATGACTGAGGGTCGGGTACACAGGAGATCACGGCTGTGTATAATCCAATGGAGCCCAGCACTCTTCTTCCCTCAGAGACAGCAGGAATTGGAATATACCAACCACAAGCGATTTCTCCCTGATTTTTTTGGGGGAAAAGTGTGTGTTATACGTCGATAAATACGGTATTTACAGGCTGCTGGATTCTGTAGACATCTTCACTGCAGGCCTGCCCTGTCCTCTTCCTGCTGCTGAACTTCTGCCACTGTGGGGGTTAACAGCTTTGGACCTCCAGGCTCAGCTGCATTAAAATGATTTGACAGGGATACGCCCCTGCAGTCCTCTCCTCCAATGAGAAAATGTATTTCACTGTTCATTGAAATTAGAAGAAAAGAGGTTTAACCTTAAACTACGTAGAGGGTTCTTTACTGTAAGAGTGGCAAGGATGTGGAATTCCCTTCCACAGGCGGTGGTCTCAGCGGGGGGGGGGGGGGGCATTGATAGTTTTAAGAAACTATTAGATAAGAACAACCACAACATACAGGGATATACAATGTAATACTGACATATAATCACACACATAGGTTGGACTTGATGGACTTGTGTCTTTTTTCAACCTCACCTACTATATAACTATGTAACTGATTACAATGTCTGTAACATGGTCTGTGAATGGAAGTGAGAATTCTATGACTGATCTTGTTATGGACGAAGAAAAACTGGGCATATAGCTCAGAAAAACTAAGAGGAAAAAACTCTAGAATTGAGTTTCCTATTAGTTCTGTGGGAACAGGGACTATTGCGGTATCAAATTAAATTGAAACAATCATTAAAATTCAATTACATTTTATTATAATTCGATCCATATAAAAGGTAATACATAGACATTAGTGTTACAGAACCACATTATATTCAATCCAATCAAAGGACAAAATAGGTTCAAAAACATGGTCTTAACATTTCTAAACACAAGGGTTTTTTTACGGAAGTACAGAGATGACGCATAAATCCGACCGGTTTCGCGGCACTAAGAACACCGCTTCCTCAGGGAACGTCACTTTATAAATCTAGTACAGAAAGATAGATATTTAATAATACCATACACAATATTAATAAGATTTAAAGAGAAAGAAATGAATAACAATACAATCAATAGCCAAAATTAATAATCAATACATCAAAAATTCATTAGAAAAACAGTGGAGGATCATGACTCACCCCTGGAACTCCCAACCCACAGCAGACAAGCGACCTACTTCGAGACACCCTCAAAACTGTTATTCTAATGAATTTTTGATGTATTGATTATAAATTTTGGCTATTGATTGTATTGTTATTCATTTCTTTCTCTTTAAATCTTATTAATATTGTGTATGGTATTATTAAATATCTATCTTTCTGTACTAGATTTATAAAGTGACGTTCCCTGAGGAAGCGGTGTTCTTAGTGCCGCGAAACCGGTCGGATTTATGCGTCATCTCTGTACTTCCGTAAAAAAACCCTTGTGTTTAGAAATGTTAAGACCATGTTTTTGAACCTATTTTGTCCTTTGATTGGATTGAATATAATGTGGTTCTGTAACACTAATGTCTATGTATTACCTTTTATATGGATCGAATTATAATAAAATGTAATTGAATTTTAATGATTGTTTCAATTTAATTTGATACCGCAATAGTCCCTGTTCCCACAGAACTAATAGGAAACTCAATTCTAGAGTTTTTTCCTCTTAGTTTTTCTGAGCTATATGCCCAGTTTTTCTTCGTACATACTAATTGGGACGATGGTATCTTGGTGACTTTAGAGGCTATCTATTATCTATTGATATTAGGGTGGATAACACACCCGGATTGTGGGATCCAAATTCTCTTGTATGCCTCATTTATACATATTATTTAGATGTAAATTGTTTAAGGGTATTGAATTTTCGTCCTCAGGACTGCAACCTGAATCTTAACCAATTATTTATCGCTAACTCTTTTTCTTTTTGTTTTTTTGAATATCCCCTGGGTATAGCGCGCTGGTGAGTACAAGCTAAATACTTTACTTAACTATTTTTCTGGTACTATGGATGTCCTAGGATCAAGCTGGGGTGATTTCATGTCCACTATACAGGCTGAGTGTTTAACCAGTCATAGAATAGATGACGACATCAAAACCTTTTTGGATAAAATATTCAAACTGTTAAAAAGAAAATCCCATCTCCATTGGCATATGCAATATTTTAAACTCTATGTGCAAGAAAAGATATGCCCTTTGGGCCTTCGGATACAAGTGTTTCCCACTTTAAAAGACCCTAGTACTGAATTTAAAAAGACCTGGGAAGAGACCTTGACTTCATGCAGTTTAGAATTAATGAAGCAACTGATGGCTCAACACTTTACTGATATGTCCACATTGGATGAGGAAATAGATAGACTAATACAGCAATATCCGGACATTACCACTTCCACTATTTTTACTGAGAAATGGAGGGAACTGAGGGATCGTTTAGAGACTTTAAATAGGGAAATCATTATCAAAAAACAAGGTAAATTTTCATTGGATAAACAAGCCTTCCTTGAAGGATATGCATATAAATGGGCTGGTCGAGTTTATAATAGGAGAAATCCCTTATATGCTCGCCAACCCTCAAGTAGACCACCAACGGAATTATCCGAATCAGATTCCTCTCTATCGTCCTTGTCTTCACAATCTCTATCTCAACGTACCTATTCTCACGGCCCCAGCCTTCCACGCAAAAGATCACTTACTGGAAATGGGCATCCTCATAAAGATCCCAAAAAAGATAGAAAGTTGGGGAAATCGGTCAAAACCCCACAGGCCCCACGCACACCAGTTCCTTCTCCTTCCTCTAATAAATCAGATACAGCGGCCTCCACACTACATAGTGTGATTCCGAAATTTACTGCAACCCCAAATTCAATCCCTTTTTCCCTCCAACCTTTTAATCCCAACCTATCCAGAGGGCACCAGAAGAGGCAGCCTAGACGCCTTTGTACACAAAACCTAAATTCCCAGTACCTTCTCAATACTAATGTAACACATTCCGATCAGATACCCCCACTAAATATCATCAATTTGACACCAATTACATTAACATCAGAGGAGGAATATGTTTTACAGCTCGGTCTTGGCTTCTGCCCATCTGAACCTATCGATATTTTTGAAACGATTAAAGATTTGTATTTGTTTGCTCGCAACCTTACTTATAAATTTATTTATGATCCTGAACGTAAAAAATTAAACTTAGAAAAAGAGTTAGCTGAACGCACCAAACAATTCACCATGGAAGAGTTCAGAGCGTTGCGTGATCTGATGCTACTCTATGATGAGGGAGCTTGTGTTACAGATGAGGATATTGTGAATACCCCCGGACAAGATTCTCCGGCTCTTGGCCAGGGACCTTGGCCATCGGGTCCACCTGTGTTTGAGCAGAAGAAACAAAAACTTAAAGCCAAGTCTCGTGCATTCCCCGATTTGATGACTTGCCCCACCATCTGGGCTTTTTTACATGAGTCGATCAAATCTCTTAAGAAGTATAAATGGGCGGATCAGCCGTCCAATTTAACTCCTCGCCAAAAATCAGCCATTAGGACACTCCAAAAACATCCAGATTTAATCATCAAACAATCTGACAAGGGTGGAAACCTAGTTCTCATGACACATCTACAGTACCAAACAATGTGTTATTTGGTACTACATAATACATCTTGGTACTCCCTTATTGATTCTTCTCTGATTGAGTCCTTCATTTCGGAATTTCGCCAATTGGTAATTGGCGCATTCCGTGAGGGCCTCATTGATGAAGCAACTTTAAAATACATCAATATTGTGACCCCACGCACTCCCACCTTTTATACTTTACCAAAAACCCATAAGAATTTACAAACCCCCCCAGGCCGACCTATTGTGTCAGGCCTAGGTTCCTTGACGGAAAATGCCAGTCGTTTCGTGGATACCTTTCTTATGCCTCACGTTGTAGGATTACCGTCCTATATCAAAGATACAACTGACCTGTTGAGGCATATTGAGGGTATCCAGATCCCTCCGGACGCCCTGCTCGTGGCAGTTGATGTCGAGGCCTTATACTCGAGCATCCCCCACGAGCAGGGTGTCCTGATGGTTGAAACCTTCTTAAAGGAGCAGGTTTCTGCCTCTTGGCCGCTTAATTGCTTTGTTTTGAAATTGCTTAAATTTATTCTCACGAGGAATTATTTTCTATTTAATGACCAGTTATATTTACAAAAGCAAGGCGTGGCCATGGGCACTTCCTGTGCTCCTTCTTATGCTAATCTTTACCTAGGTGCATGGGAAAGATATGTTTTTGGTGAGGACACTTTGCAATATTTTCTGGACTCGGTCTTGTGCTGGTACCGTTACATCGATGACCTTTTCATTGTGTGGACCGGCACCAGACCGGACCTTGATGGTTTCATTGATGTCCTTAATACAAATCAATTTAATTTACAGTTCACTTACACGGTGAATAACAGTAATATCTCATTTTTAGATTTAAATATTTTTAAAAACCCTTCGGGTACTCTCACTACAGATCTCTACCGTAAACCCACCGCTGGAAATACGATCCTACATGCCTCTAGTGCACACCCCCGCCCTCTAGTTCGCAGTATCCCCTTCGCCCAATATTTGAGGCTGAGGCGAAACTGCTCAGAGGACGGGGATTTCCACAGACAGGCTAATTTACTGCGGGACCGCTTGTTTGTCAGAGGCTACAGCCTCACTATCTTAGAAATGCCTTTAATAAAGCCTCTTCTCGTAGTCGTCAGTCACTCCTTTATGGTCCTCCACGTATACAACAGCCTCCCACCACTAAAATAATAACAAAATACTCTTCTCATCATCAACAACTTCGATATATTTTGTCCCAACATTGGCACTTATTGACTGAACATCACATATTGGGAAATTATGTTAAACCTACCCCTGAATTAGTTTTTAAAAAAGCTGTTTCTCTTCGTGACAAACTAACAAGTAGTCATTATCGAGTGCCCTCTGGATCCTCGGAGGGACCTAAAGGCACCTTTAAATGTGGTCATTGTTCTAAATGCCCATGGATCCAAGAAGGAGGGGCCTTAACCCTACCGAATGGAGAGATATTTCGGCCCTCACACCATGCCGATTGTGGCACTCGAGGGCTGGTTTACCTGATGGTCTGCACCTGCCAAGCCTTTTATGTAGGGAAGACCATCAGGGAACTACGCCAGCGCTTGGGTGACCACCTCTATTATTCGACCAATGGCAAAATGACCATGGTAGGCCGTCATGTTGGCATACATCATAAATTTCAATTTGACTTAGTAAAATGTCTTGTTCTTGAAGTTATCCCACAGGACCCCAGAGGGGGCAATTGGGATCAGGCTATTTTGAGACGTGAGGCACTATGGATTGAGCGGCTGAATGCCCTTACCCCCCCTGGCCTAAATGAAGCCCACTCCTACAAGTGCTTCCTTTGAAGATGCCATATGTTTTATTTGTACATTTTTATGTCCTAAAAATATAGGCAATAATTTAAAACTATGTACATGTCTTGAGGGCATTGGGCCGTAGAGGGCCTTTCTTTGGGCAGGAATTATTCGCCTTTTCCCTCTTTTTTCTTTCCTCGTTCCTTCTTCTTTTTCCCCTTTCTTCCCCCCCCCCTTCCCCTCCCCTTTTTTCACCCTCCCCTTTCCCCCTGTGTTATTTAGCATTAGAACTCTTTGCTACCAGGCGCTAATACCTGTTTGGTTATATTCACTTCTCTAGATATTATACTACATAATCCCCTTTACTAAAAAATAATATATATAAAATAAATTTTAGCGTTCCCTTCATTGGGGAACCTATATGGTTCAGGTGCCATTCTGAGGACGGATTTTTTAATTTATCTTTATTTTTATGTTTGACTGGTTTGGGTTGGCGACTGTCACCTGCGGGTAGCCTTGGCCATGGAGTGGAAGCGGCTAGCTGATGCTGCCCTGCTCGGTGGCCGAGATCTGCGGCGGTGTGACATTCCCCAGTCTATCCATAATAAAAAGTGTTGTACTGTACACAGTCTTGGATCATGACTCCTTTTTTCTTTCTCCCCTATCGGTTCCTCCCTCCCCGCAACTAGACAGACCTGAGGAGTTTATTCTCCCCCCCTTGGGCGGACATGTGGCAACCTGTTGTGGTTTATATTTCTTCTACACCTCTCACTCCGCTGCAGATATCTTATGCAGCGGTGTGGGTGAGCGCATCTATCAATGATAATGCGCTGGTTGCCTGACCCGGATTGATCCTTGTTTGGATTAGGTGACGGTGGACGGGGAGTGCGTGTCATGCAAATCCCCGCCCAGTCACGCCTCCAGACATTCCCCCTGGTCCACCTTCTATGGGGGACCCGTTACCTATGCGCACAAGCGAATTTAGCGCATGCGCTGTGACGGAGGGACAGGATTAAGGAGCGCACAATTGCGCCCTGAGTACTTCCGGGTCGGGGGCTTAAATGGCGTGCTCGGGATTTGAATCCTTAGAGCGATGCCTCCGTGGAGATGATCTACACACAGGACCATTGAGCCGAAGGTAATACCCCCACTAGACTTTGTATGCAACTTATATACAGTGGTGTGAAAAAGTGTTTGCCCCCTTCCTCATTTCCTGTTCCTTTGCATGTTTGTCACACTTAAGTGTTTCGGAACATCAAACCAATTTAAACAATAGTCAAGGACAACACAGTAAACACAAAATGCAATTTGTAAATGAAGGTGTTTATTATTAAAGGTGAAAAAAAATCCAAACCATCATGGCCCTGTGTGAAAAAGTGATTGCCCCCTAAACCTAATAACTGGTTGGGCCACCCTTAGCAGCAACAACTGCAACCAAGCGTTTTCGATAACGTGCAATGAGGCTTTTACAGCGTTCTGGAGGAATTTTGGCCCACTCATCTTTGCAGAATTGTCCTAATTCAGTTACATTAGAGGGTTTTCGAGCATGAACGGCCTTTTTAAGGTCATACCACAACATCTCAATAGGATTCAGGTCAGGACTTTGGCTAGGCCACTCCAAAGTCTTCATTTTGTGTTTCTTCAGCCATTCGGTGGTGGACTTGCTGGTGTGTTTAGGATCATTGTCCTGCTGCAGAACCCAAGTTCGTTTCAGCTTGAGTACACGAACAGATGGTCGGACATTCTCCTTCAGGATCTCTTGGTAGACAGCAGAATTCATAGTTCCTTTTATCACGGCAAGTCTTCCAGGTCCTGAAGCAGCAAAACAGCCCCAGACCATCACACTACCACCACCATATTTTACTGTTGGTATAATGTTCTTTTTATGAAATGCAGTGTTCCTTCTACGCCAGATATACTTGGACACACACCTTCCAAAGAGTTCCACTTTTGTCTCATCGGTCCACAGAATGTTGTCCCAAAAGTCTTGGGGATCATCAAGATGTGTTGTGGAGAAATTGAGACAAGCTTTGATGTTCTTTTTGCTCAGCAGTGGTTTTCCCCTTGGAACTCTGCCATGCAGGCCATTTTTGCCCAGTCTTTTCCTGATGGTGGAGGCATGAACGCTGACCTTAACTGAGGCAAGTGAGGCCTGCAGTTCCTTGGACGTTGTTGTGGGGTCTTTTGTGACCTCTTGGATGAGTCGTCGCTGCACTCTTGGGGTAATTTTGGGCGGCCGGCCACTCCTGGGAAGGTTCACCACTGTTCCATGTCTTCGCCATTTGTGGATAATGGCTCTCACTGTGGTTCGCTGGATTCCCAAAGCTTTGGAAATGGCTTTATAACCCTTTCCAGACTGATAGATCTCAATTACTTTCTTTCTCAATTGTTCCTGAATTTCTTTGGGTCTCGGCATGATGTGTAGCTTTTAAGGATCTTCTGGTGGACCTTACTGTGTCAAGCAGCTCCTATTTAAGTGATGCCTTGATTGTGAACAGGTGTGGCAATAATCAGGCCTGGGTGTGGCTAGAGAAATTGAACTCAGGTGTGGACAACCACAGTTATAGTATGTTTCAACAAGGGGGGCAATCACTTTTTCACACAGGGCCATGATGGTTTGGATTTTTTTTCACCTTTAATAATAAACACCTTCATTTACAAATTGCATTTTGTGTTTACTTGTGTTGTCCTTGACTATTGTTTAAATTGGTTTGATGTTCCGAAACACTTAAGTGTGACAAACATGCAAAGGAACAGGAAATGAGGAAGGGGGCAAACACTTTTTCACACCACTGTATTTACTTGACGGCAGAACTGGTCTTTTGCTGACTGACTATGTTTGTCTTCAAACTTTTAACTAGAGTAAAACTTACTTTTGAAGCCGTGGATATCCCTTACAGAAAATTTCTCGGGATCTACACTTTATAAGTCTTGGCTTAATTACTTGACAGATTGGGGGTATGTCTTTTGCCTAACAATCATAATTTTTTGAGGTGCACATATTTTTACTGACCATGGTTCACTGGGTGCTTTCTATGGTATGAGAGACTTTACCTGTCCATCTATTCATTAACTAACTAACCTTGTTCTATCCTATTAGCCCATGGTCTCTGATACATACTTTTCACCTATTGAACATCTTTTAAATGGACCATTGCACCTACTTTTCTTTTTCAGTCCTTTTATGCGTTGATTAGAGTCTCTCCACCTTGCCCCCCGTGTCCGCCTATAGGGGGGGCACCCTGTTTTGAGGGTGTCTCGAAGTAGGTCGCTTGTCTGCTGTGGGTTGGGAGTTCCAGGGGTGAGTCATGATCCTCCACTGTTTTTCTAATGAATTTTTGATGTATTGATTATTAATTTTGGCTATTGATTGTATTGTTATTCATTTCTTTCTCTTTAAATCTTATTAATATTGTGTATGGTATTATTAAATATCTATCTTTCTGTACTAGATTTATAAAGTGACGTTCCCTGAGGAAGCGGTGTTCTTAGTGCCGCGAAACCGGTCGGATTTATGCGTCATCTCTGTACTTCCGTAAAAAAACCCTTGTGTTTAGAAATGTTAAGACCATGTTTTTGAACCTATTTTGTCCTTTGATTGGATTGAATATAATGTGGTTCTGTAACACTAATGTCTATGTATTACCTTTTATATGGATCGAATTATAATAAAATGTAATTGAATTTTAATGATTGTTTCAATTTAATTTGATACCGCAATAGTCCCTGTTCCCACAGAACTAATAGGAAACTCAATTCTAGAGTTTTTTCCTCTTAGTTTTTCTGAGCTATATGCCCAGTTTTTCTTCGTACATACTAATTGGGACGATGGTATCTTGGTGACTTTAGAGGCTATCTATTATCTATTGATCTTGTTATGGGCAGTGAAAGGTCTCTGTGTGAAAGGTTTAGGCTGCATTCACAATACAGCATTTTGAATAGCAGACAGATTTGCTGCCCGTGATTTGAAAGCGCCGAGGTGTGAATGACAAATGAAATCACAGTGTGGGTCTGCTGTGATTGTCATGTGATAAAACGTGCTGCAATCGCAGCAATCCGCATGTCGCCCAAATAAAGTTTGAGAGCTTTTGGGGCGACATGCTTCCCGCGATGTGGATTGCCACGATTGCAGCACCTTTTATCACGTGACAATCATGGCAGAGCGGCACCGCAATTTGAGGTGTTATTTTATATGAAAGCCATCTTAAATGTGAGTTCCGCGATCTGTCATTCACACATCGGCGTTTTCAAATTGCGGGCAGATTGGCGGCGAATGTGCCCGCGATTCTCAACGCTGTCGTTTTTAAGGGGAACCCCACGCCAAGATTAAGAAAAAAAATGTCCTAGGCCCCCCCCCCAAAATCCATACCAGACCCTTATCCGAGCATACAGCCTGGCAGGACAGGAAAGGGGGGTACCAGGCCACATGTTCTCAACATGGGGGGGGAGCTTTGGGGCTCCTTGATCCCATGTTGATGGAGACAAGGGCCTCTTCCCAACAACCTTGGGTGGGAGTTGTGGGGGTCTGCGGTCTGGGGTTTACTGGAATGTTGAAGACCTTTTTAATAAGTGGGCCCCTAGATCTCTGCCCCCTCCCCTCATGTGAATGAGTATGGGGTACATTGTACCCCTACCCATTCACCCAAAAAACTGTAAAAAATATATAAAGACCAGAGTTTTTGACAATTCCTTTATTAAAAAAATTAAAAACGAATGTCCCCTGATGTAGATGTATCCTCAATCCTCAATCACTAAGTCCACCGCACCACCGGACCTGGAAAAAAAAAACGATCCACCTGCGATGAAAGCTAACCGCCGAATCCCGGCTCTGTTGGTTGACAGTTCTTAAACAGGAAGTAAAGCCTCTGAAAAAAAAAAACACCCTGCAAGACAAAGGCATAATGAGCTAGTATGCATAGCATACTAGCTCATTATGAATTACTTACCTGAGACCAAAGTCCCCGCATCGGCCCTCATTCGCCTCCTCCAACGCCGCCATCTATTCCAGAGTGACTTCCGGGTACCACGACTCCGGCGCTATGATTGGCCGGAGCCGCGATGGCGTCACTCCCGTGCACGTGCGCTGGTGCTGCCACTAACGGCATGATCGCCGTTGGAAACGGCACGCTCAGAGTGCCTGCGCCTGATGTCTGTGGTGCATGTGCCGTAGACATCGGTGCAGCTATTTCTGCAAATATCACCTAAACCTTTTATGTTTGGGAGATATTTTTTGCACCTACAGGTAAGCCTTAATCTAGTAATACTGTAATACTGACTGTAATAGGTTTACAACTACTTTAAGGCTGGGTTCACACCACTGCGGGTGGGAGACCCGGATGTGATTCGCACCGCACTGCAGTGCAAATCACATCCGATCTCTGTGCGATGCGAGTTCAGCCATACAGATAGTATGGCTGAATTCGCATCGCACCCGCCGCAAACTCGCACAGGACCCTTTTTTTGGTCCGCAGCAGAATCGGATCGCATGGGTGTTCACACCATGCGATCCGATTCCTGTCCGAGTTTGCAGATCGCACTGCGATATGCGGACTGATCTGGGGGTGTCATTAAGATTTCATTGACACTCCCAGCAGTCCGCATATGGCAGTGTGAACTGCCGGCGGGAGGCATGCGATGCGGGAAAACGCCGCGGATTCGCGGCGTTCCCGCATCGCTCAGGTGTGAACCTAGCCTTAAGCGGAATTCCACCCGTTTCTGTGTTTATTAAATGTCAGCAGCTACAAAGTAGCAGGTTTGGGGTGATGGAACTTGACTGGTAAGCTTCAATATATTATATTTTTATTTCTGGGTTTAATACCGCTTCAACGTGAACAGATATCTGATGCTAGGTTCACTTTATAGCTGGAGGAACCCAGGTAAGGCAGGAATTTCATGAAAATTCTTTTCCTCATATCAGTAATGCTGAGGAGTGCGATTTTCTGACATCATCATAAAGAAACAAGTCAGTATTTTTATTGAGGTGCGCGGATTGCAATTTTTAAACTGCACAGCCAGCTTCTTGGACACCAGAAGCCATCAGCGGCCATCACACGGATGTCTGCAGCTGGGCGGCGCACCATCCGCGTCCCGTTTCCTTCTCCTGCATTACAGAGGTCAGCGTGAAATCGGACACGCCGCAGTAATGTTTCAGCGGGAGGAAATAGCGGCACGCATCTCGGGGGATACATTATATTTTTAGAAAATAAATAACTGATAAAAGCATAAAATATCAGGTGACTGAATACTAAAACATGCCGGAAGGCCCATGGCTGCAGTATAATGAAGAAAATAGTGCATTGATTGCATCCATGGGCCACTAAGCATAAATTACAGGTTTATGTAGAAAAGACTCGTGTGTATAATATGTAAATGAATTTTAGGGACTTATAATGACCTTTTACATTTATAATAAAATTGGCACAGTGGATGAAGCCGATATACGCAGCGCCGTCTTTAATATTGATTGGACCCTGGGCAAAAATTTTCTTAGGGCCCCCCCCCCCATGTAATTTCGCTCTCCACCTTCTCTGAGACATACAATAAATAGCAGCTAGACTTAAAATCAGTTTACTGTATCAGATCAGGCAGCGATTGCGATTGGTTGCCAGAGGTTACAGCATATCATTACTGCTTACTGATTGGTTGCTAGAGGTTACAGCACTCCTTAAGGCTCACTGATTAGTTGCTAGAGGTTACAGCACATTTCTGCTTGTTGATTGGCTGCTAGAGATTGCTGTACAGTAATACTGCTCACTGGTTGCTATAGGTTACAGCACATCTCACTGCAGGAGGGCATGATATACCTATGAATGCTGCCTTTATTTGCAAATCAATGCAGTTGGCCTCAGCTATTTACCTATGCATGTGACTGCTATTTACATATGAATGCCAGTATTTACATGTAAACACAGGTCTGCAGGTGAGTCATCTGTACACAACAATAGGGCAGAGCTGGGCAGCATTTGTAGCAGCACAGGACTAAAACTTCAAGGGACAAGGGAATGTAAACTGGGATAGTTGGCAAGTATGAGGCAGCTGCTTTGGGCCCCACAACAATGACAGGGCCCAGGGCAGCTGCCCCTTTTGCCCTGCCTTAAAGACGGCCCTGGATATACGTCGGCAGAATGGCACGGCTGGGCACAATCACGCTCCTGTACGTGGCTTTTTAACCGGTTTCCGACCAGCGCACGCAGATGTACGTCGGCAGAATGGCACGGGCAGGCATATTGGCGTACAGGTACATCCAATCTTCAATGCCGCCCTGCCATCGCGTGCCGCCGGCGGCGCACTCGCGTGCCGGTCGGGACCCCTGTGAGTCCGGTCGCGGGTCCCGCAGACTCAATCGCCGCAGGCATACCCGCGATCGTCTCACTGGGCGGGTGAATGGAGGAAATGTTGTTGTAAACAGCATTTTCCCCTTCTGCCTAGCAACCAGTGACGCTGATCTCTGCTCCATGTGATTGGAGCAGAGATCAGTGTTCACTAAATGAAATCCCAGCCCCCCCCCCTCCCACAGTTAGTAACACACCCCTAGGAACACTTAACCCCTACACTGTCACCCATTGGTTAACCCCTTCACTGCCAGTGTCATTTACACAGGAATCACTGCATTTATATAGCAGTGATCGCTGTATAAATGACAATGGTCCCAAAAATGTGTCAAAAATGTCCGATGTGTCCGCCATAATGTCACAGTCACAATAAAAATCGCTGATCGCCGGCATTACTAGTAAAAAAAAAAAATAATAAAAAATTATTAATAAAAATGCCATAAAACTATCCCTATTTTGTAAACGCTATAACTTTTGCAAAAACCTATCAATAATCGCTTTTTTTACCAAAAATATGTAGAAGAATACGTATCGGCCTAAACTGAGGGAAAAAAAAGTTTTTTTATATATTATTTATTTATTAACAAAAAGTAAAAAATAATGCGCTTTTTCAAAATTGTCGCTCTATTTTTGTTTATAGCGCAAAAAATAAAAACCGCAGGGGTTATCAAATACCACCAAAAGAAATCTCTATTTGTGTGAAAAAAAGGACGTCAATTTTGTTTGGGAGCCACGTCGCACGACCGCGCAATTGTCAGTTAAAGCGACGCAGTGCCGAATCGCAAAAAGTGGTCTGTTCTTTGACCAGCAAAATGGTCCGGTCTGTAAGTGGTTAAGTGCCCAGCCATGGGTCGGAAACGCGTGCCGCCGCCGGCGCGCTCCCGACCCGGTCCTGAGCTCCGTGACTGTGGTGGACCCGATCGCCGCTGGTGTCCCGCGATCGGGTCACAGAGCTGAGGAACGAAGAGAGGTCTGTGTAAACAAACCTCTCCCCGTGCTTCCCTGTGTGGCTGTCACCGATCGTCTGTTCCCTTTTATAGGGAAAGATGATCGGTGACGTCACATGCCAAGCCACGCCCCC